>NW_019170477.1:69359-237609 GCF_001890805.1 Aspergillus glaucus CBS 516.65 | reverse complement strand
GAGATTCGAACTCACGCCTCCAAAGAGACAGATTGGCTAGGGTGAAAGATCACCAAATAGCAGACCTGCGCCTTAACCACTCGGCCAAAGTGTCTATTTAATAGTATATTCTTAGTATGAGAAATAAGAACTAATGATACAGTACGAGAATAATTTTTCAATGTGCCTGGAGCTCTCAGCATGCTCGTTTTCTCACTTTTCTCAGTTCTTGTTAATGAACTTGAACTCATGGATCCGTTCTGAAAACCCTTGCATTGATGGGCTGAAAAGACTGCGTACATGTACTTCGTGGAGTACGCAGTAAGATGTCACAAGCAAATCGATCAGTCGGCAATCCCAATAGCGACTCGAATTTCTTGCATGCCCGCTCGGAGCCGTCACTTCAATCACACAGGGAATGCTTCATGCAGTCGGTGTTCGTCTGCTTCGGGTGGAATATGTCAAACCCATGCTTTCGTTGTTATATCGACGAAAGGTCGGAAAAACACCAGTGTGTGTGAACAGAAATTTCCATGATCGATCCCTGAGGCAGCTAGTATCGCGAACTGTTTCCTGTCAGGCATTAGAGCAAAAAGACAAAGCCATGGATCGGCTAATGTTATCCCACGGGACTATGAGAAAAATTCGCTAAGCGAAAGCATATTTGAGCAGTCACAATTATGTATACTGCAATATAGGTCAAACCTGTAAAAATTCAATCAACCAATAAGACACTTTGGCCGAGTGGTTAAGGCGCAGGTCTGCTATTTGGTGATCTTTCACCTTAGCTAATCTGTCTCTTTGGAGGCGTGAGTTCGAATCTCACAGGTGTCGATATTTTTTTTTGCCACTTTTTTTTCTTGCTCAAGATTCTATTAACTTCTATTATCAATTACAGAAACAAGTCACTGCCAAGCAATTGACACTTTGGCCGAGTGGTTAAGGCGCAGGTCTGCTATTTGGTGATCTTTCACCCTAGCCAATCTGTCTCTTTGGAGGCGTGAGTTCGAATCTCACAGGTGTCGTTTCTTTTTGCTTTTCTCATACTCGTATCTGAGCTACGGCTATTCTTTTTCTTTTTCTCTGTCCTCTTTTTGTTCTCCTTTGAATGGACAGCCCTGTATGCACGCACATACCTCCAGACATGGAAAGCGTGATGGTCGATATGTAGATCGTCGAGAGCTTCGTAACTTATATTAGAATGTTTTTTGATTAGCTCGCGCAGAAGGGAGCCCATGAGCATTACCTCGTATTTAGGAGTCTCTACAGTGATACGGAAAGCTTCCCGAGTTGAGTGTAGCAACACAGAAAAACCACAAGCTTTCATAGATAACATATTGCCAGTTTCCTGACTAAAAGCACGAATGGATGTTCTCTGAGACCAGTCGAGCTCGGCGTTCTCCAGAACTATCTGGCACAAACAACCAAAAGTTGTAGTGTTGATGATGGCGTGCTATTTCCTCAAGCCACCTCGGCGAACCTATCGAATATCTGTTGCGAGCTATTGAGAGTCTGATCACACATTTGTTGTATCTTGGCCTCGTCTCCATCATTCTCACTGCAACATCCAAGAGTCCGGTCTTGTACTTTCCGATGCCGAAGTCCGTGGTTTGCAAGGCAATCTCGCTTCCATTGGATCAGTCGCGCTGCAGACAGCTAGAGGTCAGCAATGTATCCAAAAGACCAACTCAGAGTATAGAAAAATGTAATAGCTAATTCCTGGCACTCAACTGGTTTGGCTTGAGAAGTTCTTGCTCCCTTCCCATTCGAAAGATCTTGTGTATACTTCTTGCCGAGGGGTGCCGAGGATCGAGCTAAGATCCTGATATTTGATGTGAACTCACCATTTTATCCTTGTATAATTGGACTACCGTCCAGCAAGTCATTGAAAACACTCAGAAGTGTTTATAGTCTTTTTGATCCTTTGAATGCTTCTAGTCATAGGATCTACTCATACTTCTACTTCGACATGGGCCTATTTCCTAATTCGGAATCGGTTGATACGAGATGACGTTGATTTCTGACCATGCCTATGAGATGCTGTAGTCTGTCAATTGGCTAATATCACTACATACTTCTTGACACTGAAACTGGCCACCACCTGTCTGTAGAAGTATAGATAACTATCGTGCTTGCTTACAAATCCCCAGGGTGCGGGGATGGTCCTACAAAGTAGTACAAAGTACGGGGAAGCACCAATCGGAGACTTCTGGGAAAGTCGCCGACCAACCTGATACCCAACTTTCTTGAATATAAATCGTTTGAAGATCTCCATCTCCATCTACCAAACTCTCGAGTACAACCTGTCAATATGGGGTAAGTCTATTGCATCCATTACTTGGACTCAAACTGATGGAGAACCAGAGATATCGGAGCCACACAGCCAGACTACTATGACCTCGGCAACCACCGCCGCCCGGTGACCACCATCTCTACAGTAGCCCAGCTCTGGTTTGATCGTGGACTGGCATGGGCCTATTCGTTCAACCATGAGGAAGCAGTCCGTTGCTTTACGCGGGCATCGGAAGCTGACCCCAACTGCGCCATGGCATTTTGGGGCATAGCCTATTCCATCGGTCCAAACTACAACAAAGCATGGACGTTCTTCGACAGAGCTGGTCTCCAGTCCAGTGTGGAGAGGGCCACTGATGCGTTGAACCGTGCCGCCAGCCTGGGTGATCAGATCACCCCTGTGGAAAGAGCGTTAATCAAGGCACTCACTGCTCGATTCCCACCAGTCGACAACATCCCTGATGACTTAAAACCGCTGAACCGGGCATATGCGGATGCGATGCGGACCGTGTATCAGGAGTTTTCGAATGACATCGATGTAGCTGGAATGTTCGTCGAGGCGCTGATGTGTATCAGTCCCCGGGGATTATGGAATCTGGATACCGGAAAGCCCAGTGGCGACCACACTGTTGAGGCTCGAACTGTGATCGAGCCCGCACTAACAGGGCCTGGCCGTGATCATCCTGCTCTTTGCCACCTTTACATCCACTTGATGGAGATGTCTCCGTACCCCGAGTTGGCTCTACCGCCTGCTGACCGGTTACGCCGTCTGGTTCCTGACGCTTCTCATATTCTGCATATGCCGACACATATCGATATTGCAGTTGGTGACTACCGCCGTGGAGTGGACTCGAACGAGGAGGCTATGATCGCCGATGACAAGTACTTTGCGCGCGAGAACACATCCGGATTATACGTGGCGTATCGGGTGCACAACATTTGTGCGAAAATGTATTCGGCTTTTATATCTGGGCGGTCTCAGGAAGCTCTTTCAGCAGCAAAGCGGCTCGAAGAGATTATCGACATCAATGTACTCACAATCGCTAGCCCGCCAATGGCTGACTGGACGGAGGGATTTCTCGGGAGTATCGCACATGTGCTAGTCCGCTTTGGTCGCTGGGAAGAGATCCTCACCCTCGAGCTCCCAGAAGACCGCAAACTCTACTGCTCAAAGACGGCAACAATTCTCTATGCACGTGGAGTCGCATTGAGCGCTCTCGGCCGCACCGAAGAAGCAGAAGCCACACAGAAAGAGTTTGAAGCAGTACGCATAACCGTCCCGCCTTCCCGCATGAGTAGCATACCGTGTAAGATGGTCGACGTTTTCGCAGTCGGCTCAGCTATGCTCCACGGCGAACTTGAATACCGGAAGGGTAACTACGAAGCCGCGTTTGCCAGTCTCCGAAAGGCCATCGAACTTGAAGATTCGCTTCCGTACTCTGACCCGCCACCATGGATGCAGCCTGTTCGTCATGCCCTGGGAGGACTATTGCTCGAACAGAACCGGGTTCAAGAAGCGGAGCTCGTGTTCCGTGAGGATTTGGGCATTGCTAAAGGCTTCCCTCGCCGTAAGGCACGCATAAATAACGTATGGGGCTTACACGGACTTCATGAGTGCCTGCTACGGTCTGGCAAGATTGAGGAGGCTTGTGTTATTGCTGTCCAGCGAGATATTGCTATTGGCACTGCCGATGTTCCGATTACTACTTCATGCTATTGTCGATTATCTGCGGTTGACAAGCCCAAGACATGCTGTTCTGAATGTTAGTTTGTCCCATAATGTTACATAGTATATATTGATAGCGCGAATGACGAGCCAATCTATATTTCCTCAGCAATTGCTACACTCTTATGTGTATAAGTCAACAGCCTACCTTGCACAACCCCTCAAATCCCCGTATCTGAAAACAACTCCCATCTGCATTGGACAAGAACTTATCTACGTACGTTCGATATCGGCCGACTTTGAAGGCGAACACGTACAAACCGCCTGATAATCTCCGTGTTGAAGCGATTCCTGTGGCTACTGTGGATTGTAAGAAGGATTCTCGTGGACGGATTGCGCCAGTTGAGGGGATGAATGGTGCAATGGTACAATAGGTGAGTGGGAAGCACTGAGATAACAATCGCAATTAATATGCACAGCATTGCAAATCTACAGTGAATGTCACTCAATTGGATGGTGCGGGTAGGTTCCACAGTGATATAATTCCGGTGATAGTTACCCCAAGGGTATTTATAATGCGGAATTCCTGCGCTTCAATTTCTCTTAAATAGACCCCTCGTTTCTACAGAGTATTCTAACAATTATCGCATACCTCTCCACGACCTCACCACAGCCAAAATGACCACCAGCGTGAAGCTCAACGACCAAATCTCCATCCCCATCGTACGCATTCTCTCCTCTACCCCGCATCTCCAAATCCAACTAACACAACCAGCTCGCCTACGGCACCGGCACAGCTTGGTACAAATCCGCAAGCGACACCACCGTTAACCGCGACCTAGTCGAAGCCATCAAAACCGCCATCCGCCTGGGCTACCGCCACCTCGACGGCGCCGAGGTCTACGGCACCGAAGCGGAGTTAGGCGTTGCAATCAAGGAAAGCGGTGTTTCGCGCGAGGAGCTCTTCGTGACGACCAAGGTTATTACGAACATTGCGGATATCCAGAGTGCTTTCAAGAGTAGTTTGGAGAAGTTGCAGTTGGATTATGTGGATTTGTACCTAATTCACTCTCCTTTCTTCGCCAAGTCCGATGCGGAACTTCAATCTGCCTGGAAGGAACTGGAGCAGATTCAGCTATCCGGTAAAGCTAAAGCCATTGGTGTCTCGAACTACCGCCGCGAACACCTCGAAGCTACCCTCGCGACAGCATCTATCACTCCTGCTATCAACCAGATCGAATACCATCCCTACCTCCAACAGGGCGATTTGCTGCCCTTCCACCGCGAGCAGGGAATCAAGACAGCTAGCTACGGCCCCTTAACCCCCATTACTCGTGCGGCCGGAGGCCCTGTCGATGCGAAGGTAAAGGAACTGGCTGGAAAGTATGGGGTTTCCGAGGGAGATGTGTTGCTACGGTGGTCGATTGAGAAGGGGGATGTTGCGATTACGACTAGTGGGAAGGAGGAGAGGTTGAAGGAGTATCTTCGTGTGTTGGACTTCCAGTTGGAGAAGGAGGAGGTGGAAGCGATTACGAAGCTTGGAGGGGAGAAACATTATCGGGCTTTCTGGAGGAAGCAGTATGGGGAGGAATAAGTTTTTGTCCTTATATTGTTCTGACTATGTTCGGTTTGTAGAGGATTGTGGTACATACAAGCACATACAAACCTCTCCTATTTGACTAATTCACATCACAAGCATTCTCTACAAGCAGCATTTTCTTTCGTAGATAGAAAATGGCTTATAAACTAACTAGTTATCTCTCGACTTTATAAATCGAGATGGAAGACATATAGCCGATATAGCCGATATAGCCGAGAATCGTCATCCATAAATATATGCCCCATCCCATTCAAAGTAAAGGAACGTAGGAACGAACGCCATTAAGAACAGTTATTCAATCATCACAATGGGTAAATCAGTGTTCCTCATCGGCCCTGGATTCATCGGAAAGGAGATCCTTGGTCTCCTTATCCAGGAGAACTACGACGTGACCGTGCTCGTACGTCGCGAATCCGCAGCTGCCGAATTCCAAGCACAAAGCATCAAATCCGTGCTGGGCTCCTTGGACGACAAAGAAATCATCCAAAAGCAAGTGTCCGCCAGCGACATAGTCTTCCACACAGCAACAGCAGACCACCTTCCCTCCGCAGAAGCCGTCATCGCCGGTATCAACCAGCGCGCCAGAAACAACCAGCACACAATCTACATCCACACAAGCGGCGCAAGCCTCCTAGCCGATGAAAGTGCCGGCGCCTACAGAAGTGACAAAGTCTTTGATGACGAGCGACCAGAACAGATCGATGCCCTCCCGGACACCGCGCCGCACCGCCAGATAGACTTAGCGATTCTGCGCGGCCGTCAAACGCTCGGTGCCCAGGCGAAAATCGCACTCGTGATTCCGCCAGTCATCTACGGCGTTAGTCTGCAAGACGGCCGACTGTCCATCCAGCTGCCAACCCTGGCCCGCTACTCCCTCAAGCACGGCTATGCAGGCCAGATCGGCGAGGGCCGTTCCTTGTGGGGCCAGATTCACGTCAAGGATCTTGCGCGCGGATACATGGCTATCTTACACTGGCTTGAACGCACTCCGGCAGAAGAAGCCCTGAAGAATCCGTACTGGTTCTGCGAGAATGGCCAGGAGCTGTCCTGGCATGAGTGTGCGGAGCAAATCGGACGTGTTCTGCACCAGGCGGGCCGTCTCAATGACCCTACGCCTAGGACTATTCCGCAGGGTAACTACGCCGATCTATTTGGTGAGTATTCGGCTGCTGTTGCGGGATCGAACTCGAGAAACAGGGCGAATCGGTTGCGGAAGTTGGGGTGGGCGCCTGCGGAGAAGTCGACGTTTGCGTCGCTGGCGGAGGATGAGATTCCATTGATTTTGGAAGAGAAGGGGGCTTTTGAGGGGTATAAGAAGGTGGTTGCTTCGTGATTGGAGTCTGCATCACTGCAGCGTGTATCTATCAAATAGCCGGTGGATGCGACCAATACATGGAAATTGATGTTTGGTATGCTGCTTAAATTACTGGTGACTTAAATAGAAACATTTTCTGCTGTCTATGGTCTATGTAACTCACAGTAAATTATGGAAATCAGCTACCCCTCATAATATTGAAGAAAAACTGCCCAAATCTCCTCTCCCTCTCCGGCGTTCCCAACACTCTCGCCCACCTAAGAGGCCCAATCTCATGCCTTTCTACCCGCGTTTGTTGACCGTCAAATATCATAATCTCCTTTCCCTCCGAATAAGCCACCCAGGGAGAAGATCCATAAACATACTTCGTAAGCATCTCCGAGAACGCATCCGCCGTGGCTCGACAGGAAAAGGGTGCCTCCTTGCCTGCAACAGCAGGAAGACGACACAGATATGCGAGATCTAACAGGTGGTAGGCGTTTCCTTGGTGGATGCTACCATCTTGCACATCTGGCTGGTCGAACCGGTACACGTAAACTGGCAGTTGTGGGTTCTTCTTGGATATGTTATACCCTACGCGGTGGAAGCAAGCGTCTGTCGTGAGTGCGCGTAGCCGTTGCATTGCATCTGGGTAGGCGAGAATATCTTCCAACCCGTACGCTTCAAGAATCTCAACGGCAAAGCGCTCGTCCACATTGTCCTTTCCGGGAAGCAGTGCAGCTCTGACACTGTCCATCACCCCCGTCGTTGTTTTGAACATCTGATCCAGAGGAAAGATAGCCACTTCATCTCGTAGTGATCCTACCACGACGCTTTCCGCCCACTCTGACATTTTTCCAGCACAGTCAATTGATCCGGCCAGCAAAGCTTCATCGCTGAACCAGTTCGGATCCCAATTAGGAGCTGCCATAATCTACCCACCAAGCAGATCTACTATTTTCTCAGCTGGCAAGGCCCGCAGCGCAGCTACCTTCTCAGCACCGGAGGCGCTAGACGGAACACCGATTCGCGATGTCAAAGTGTCAAATTTCGCCTGTGCTACTTGTGGCTTTTCTAGATTCCACGATGGTCCGGATTGGATGATGCCTCGTTTGCAGACTGGCTCGTTGGATTGCAGATGTGCGAGGACTGAGAATCCTCCGGCTGACTCGCCTGCGATTGTTATTTCGTCGGGGTCACCGCCGAAATGGGACACGTTGTTTCGGATCTGGAATTATTGTAAGGTGGTTTATCGTATTGTAAGTGGGGAAAAAAGTACGCACCATCGCAAGGCTAATCGCTGGTCATGTAAGCCTTGGTTGGCCCACCATGTCTCACCGTGGCTCTCTGCATCAGTCGCCAATTCAGCGGACGAAAGAAAACCGAAATAGCCTAGACGGTAGTTGATCGAAACAAAGACGAACGGTTTTCCAATACTAGAGGCGTAGCTGACCAAATAATCACCGGCTGCTAAGAAAGTAACATATTAGCCAACTACACCAGAAAGAAAAAGGTGGTGGCAAGTCAAAAGCGCCAACATACTAAAATCCGCATTCCCATTCTCAATCGCCAATCCACCCCCATGTATCCAAACCAAAACCGGCAGCTTTTGCCTAGACAAAACCGCGTCCGCAGGTGCATATACATTCAATCTTAGACAGCCCAGATCGTCATACGTGTAAGAAACCTGCGGAGCCCCCTCGAATAGATGCTGTCTGGTATGGCGGAGGAGATCTGGTAGTTGAGGACAAACAGGTCCGTATTGCGTCGCATAGATTGAACCAGACAGTGTCTGTGAGTCCACGAGCTGGGATTGTAGCATATTGTATACCCAGGAAGTGGGCCATGCCAAGCGGCGATACGAACCCTTTGAATTGGGCGGTTTCGTGGATTGGGGCTTCGATGGTTGCCATTCTGTAGATACTACTCTTACACCTTTGTCAATGATCAGTAATCGGTAGGAGGCAACGGTAATGGTGATATTTCTTGGTTCTTCCTCCACCCCTTTCTTTCTCTTCTTCAGAATGATTGATAAGCTTAGGGTTCGGATCGGCTCGGTTATATGGCTTTATAATCACATTTCGGAAGCCCCATGAGTTAGCAGTGCAGTGGCATTGTCTTACTCAAAATACTTATAGTATCAATGTTTTCATTTTCCTCTAGCTTGAGAAGCTTCATAAACTGCCCATAGAGAGAACAGAGATCATCACTGTACCACAATGGGTTGCGTGACGCATATTGTCCAGATACAATTCAAGGTCGACGTCGGCCCTGAAACTATCAACGATGTATTTACATATCCACATCAGAAAGAAAAGAAATCGAGGTCTCAATATTGCAGTATAAATGGCACCGCATTGAAGGCTTGCTCGCGTATGCTCTCCCTGAAGGAGCAGTGCATCCATCCCGTTCACCAGAAACCCTACATCAAGTCCTCAAAGGGTGGCAAAGAGTGCTCGGTTGAGGTCATGTAGGTAACTATATTTCCTAAGCTGTGCTTGTACACACAGAGCTAATACAAGTCTTAGAATGGTATCACCCACGTCTTTGTCGTGGAGTTCGAGTCCGTTGAGGATCGCGATTATTATGCGCTAAAGGATCCTGCTCATCTGTCTTACGGTGCTAGCTTGGGTGGTATTGTAGACAAGGTGCAGGTTGTGGATTTCGATGCTGGTGTCTTTTAAGGTCAAAGGGCCGTGATCCTAGACAAGCTTAACATGCTGCGTTCATGGACCACAGTATTTCACCTTTACATCTGAAAGTTAGTTCTAGTCACCTGTCTGGAAAAGTGCCTGAAAGGTTCTCTTTTTACGGCTTCTTATCTTAACATAGATCTTCAACTATACTATGGAGTTTAGATATGGTTGGTAAAGTACAATAAACTATAATGACATATCGCTGGTATACGGCAAAACCCATGAGTTGAAAAAATCGGGAAAAAGCATGGGACCACCGACAGGATGCATCGGGTTGTTGTTAGACTCAGCTGCAGCGGAAACCGGAGGAATTTCCACCCAAGACGGATCCACGTAAGAGGAACTGTCCGGTATCGAAGCGGAAGTACCATCTTCTCGCTGGGAAATATCGGCTCCAGCATCGTGAGTTTGTCCACCATTGGAATCTCCAAACGACAATAGAAAGTCGAACAGCCTCATTGCCCATTTCCCCGGATCCCAGAAGTCTTGCGCTTCGTTCAATACCATCTGGCAGTTATCGAAACATGCCCGAGTCATTATTGCAAGATTGTCGGTTTCAGATTGCTGTGTCTGTCGACAGAGAATTACTCCAGCGACGAGGAAACCGGAGAATATCTCGTGTGGGAGGAGTGATAAAGTAGCCTTCGTCATCAATTTGACTGATAATGAAGAAATTGTTAGAGCAGAGGATTCTGCTATTTGGTTCGAGCTCGTATCGCAAACGGATGGTCGTCGCTGACTGGCCTGGAATTGACCAGCAGGGTTCATGTGTAAGAGAATTAGAAGATAGTTGTATAAGGTCTCTAACTGTGTAGACTGAATGACATTGGAGTTCATGCTGGTCGACCAGCTAACTTCGACCGGGACCTCTGACTTCCAAATGGCGAGCTGCTGCTGGATATGGTCAAGGGTTATCGAATCGGAGACCGGCCCAAAACGAAAATGAAAGATGCTCCGCAATATGAGAGATAATTTGCACGATTGAATCTGATACATGAAAGCAGCTTTGCAAGTGCAAGGGTCGAGCGGTTCATGATTGTGAGGGAAATCTTCCAGGGCCAGCACGTCGGTATCGCATTGGGTGATGTTTATTCGGAAAGGACGGCCTAACAGCGTGGAAAAATGAGCATCACGAACAGCTAGGGCCCACCAGAGCCTTTTAAAAAGGCTGTGGTCATTGGGAGGCCCGCTGGCATCCACCTCCGCTCTATGCAGTCCCAGCGACACGGCCATGGTGACACCAATCTCGATCCATGAGCAAGGGTTCCAGTAACAATTCAGTCGCGGCCCCTCAAAGCTTAGAAGAATGCACACCTTGAGTAGAACCGCCTTGTTCTTTTCGTAGCTGATGTCAAAGAGAGCCTTTGCTTTGCTATAGTAATGATGGCGTGCCTCTGACCGCGATTTGAATCCAGCAATGAAGATCAACGAAGCGTCGCAGAACGTCATGGCGACAAAGCAAATAGCATGCAAAAAGATCCACGGGAGCTTGCGAGCCCGGTGGGCGCGGCGTAGATCTATTGGATCGACCACAGCATACAGAAGGTAAAAGCGATCCAGAAAAACATCCACCATAGAGTCAAACGCTTCCCTAGGAGGGTATGAGAAAGCCCCCTTGGCTTTGAGATATTCTATGTCACACGGTTCCAAGTGAGGCGGGTGTATATCACCTTGAATCACCGCCAATGAGCTGCTATTAAGATTGTGCTGGCTGGTATCGTACAGCACTTGGCCCTGTCCTTTTCGCAGCTGTAAAGCAAAGGTCAAAGGAGAGGGCTCGCCAAAGAGAACCAACTCACATTGGCCGACGGTATCCGGACTCTTTCGGCCCACATGATCTTCAAACATGGATGAGAGAGATTTGGAGCTCCCGGCACAGGACGAAGGCCTCACAGTTGCGGGGGACGGCATGCTCCCGTGCGAATCAGCCGGACCCGCTCGCTCAACATAAGAAGCACGACGGTTCGACATCTCTGTTGTACTGCTATCCACGTTTGGAAAGCAAGGAACATTTTCATCAGCGCTGAAGACAACTGCTGCATCGCATTCTTCACGACTGGAAGCAAGCGCCGCCGTGCTTTGCTCCGATTTTTGGCGCGGAGATTGGTTCGACGAGGCAGAGGAGCCCCTCTGTTGTATCCGAGCTGCTTTGCGATCGTATGTACCCCTTTTTGAAGAAACCAAAACGCAATTTGGAGCACCGTCCATTCGGCAGCGGCTGCAGGGGAAGCCAACTAGCGTCGCGTCGCATTTAATTTTCCGTTGATTACAGCGTTGACACGCCTTGGCTGCTCGTAACCGGCGCTTTCCAGAATCCATTTCACAGATTCGATACTACCGGACTTGGTCCTGTATTTTGCAACTATTACTGCAAGGTGCCGACATGCGGCGAGAGATACCAAGAGCGATAAGGATGAAAGCTAATACAGTATTTTGTACTAAAAAGGGTGTGGGGAAAAGCAGTATATGAGACCCAGATGTTTGGAGAGAGTAGATGTTTAGAGCCACCCGCGCAGGAAGGCAAAATGCTTCAAACGCATTGAGAAGGCGGTACCAAGCTCGCTCTGACAATGGTCCCTAGCCCTAATTTCCCTTTATCATCGTCATGAGCGATGCTTGCACTAATTCCGGGAATACATAGTCTACGAGAAACTCGTGTTAATAAATTTGCGAAAATAATCGAATTTCTAGCGGTTTACCCTCTTCTATGCCTTCCGACGGTCGGATGCCTTCTATGGGGTTGGATCGGTTCCAACATACAGCCGCGGCTATATGACCCCACCTATTGCTATCGCCACCTTAGGACTGGTTTGATCGTCTTGCCATTTTTCATGTCTTCCATGGCCTGGTGACTCTGATCCAGATTGTAGTGCGAGATCAGTTTTTCAAGAGGGAATAAGCCTTTTCGTTGTTGTTCGATCAAGAACGGAATCATCTGGTGGCATTGGTAAGCGACAAAGAATGAAAGGATAGTAGTATATGGGTACTGTACCTCACTGGCTGTACTGTCTCCTTGGTGACATCCCACATATTGCCGACCCAAAGTCAAATGGGAGAAAACATTTACAGACACGCGTTTAGTCGGACCCGGCGCACCTACACTGACCGCTCGACCACGAGTAGCAAGCGAGTCGATCATGTTTTCAATAACCAAAACCGCACCCGAGCAGTCCAAGGCAAATGCGACCCCATTATGAGGCCAGCAGATATTTTGAATCTGCTGGACAACGTCACCGTCACTCCCGACAAGGGCATGGGTTGCGCCTATGTCCAAGGCCACCTCCAAACGTGAGGGCTGCAGATCCACGGCGATTATTGTCTGTGCCCCCCTCATCTTGGCGGCCATGATGGCGCTCAACCCCACTGAGCCAACACCGAAAACGGCAACAGAACTTCCAGGGGAGACGTTGAGAGAGTTGAGTACGGCCCCGGCGCCAGTCTGTATTCCGCAGCCCAGAGGGGCGAAAAGCTCCAAGGGCGTGTCGTCTGGCACCTCCACTACACTCGATTTGCTCACCACGGCAAGCCTGGCAAAAGAGCTTTGACCGAAGAAATTGGCAAAGACTTCTTTACCGCCAGGCAGAGTGACTGTTGCGCTGCGGTCAAGGCGTCGTCCCCCAAAATTCAAGGGGAGCAGCTTCTCGCAGTAGGCAGGACAAGGACAGTCAGATGCGCACTGTGAGCAGTTTCCACAGAAGTTATAGCTCAGTAAGACTTTAGCTCCAACAGAGACACTATGTGCGTCTTGTCCTTTTTGTATGACAACACCAGCGCCTAGTATTTACCCTTAGCATCAAAGTATCTATGCATTATAGGGAAGATTATCGAGGGAAAAAAAAAAAAAAAAAAAAAAAGAAAAGAAAAGAAAAGAAAAGAAAACCTACCTTCATGGCCCAGTATACAAGGGAACTCGGCTGGCAACTTCCCATCTGCGCAGGCAATATCCGTGTGGCAGATACCGGTAGCATGAATCTCCACAAGAACCTCATTTGGCCGTAGTTCATCCAGGATTACTTCGGCCAAGTCAAAACGAGCGCCCGCGGAGGACACCACTAAACCTTCGGTTCGTTGAGGCATGATTTTGGTAAAGGAGAGAGTATGGAGAGACAGTAGTAGAGAGTAGTAAATGCACAAGCAATCTTCAGAAACTTAGGGTCCTGACTGGCTCCTTTTAAGCTTTAACTTTGGCAATGGGCTATGTATACACAACAGATCAACAAGGACTCACCAGTACGGAGTACTTCGGACGAGCGCATCTTCTGGACTATGCCGTTTAGGGCATGTTGGAGAATTAGTGCTTCCTCCCGTTCTATTAGCTGTGGGGAACGGCTATTTGCTAACCCCCCCCCCCCCCCCCCCCCCCTCCGCGCAACCCCGGTCCTTCCCCTTGGGGAACCGAATATCGGAAGGAGGACCCTTTCCGATCGGCTGCTTGTCTGCATGATACTTAAATAGAGAAATGTTAGTTGGGTCAGGATGCATAAACACACGCGTTAATTGTTTGCTGAAACCGACATGAGCACCGTTGAGATCGAAACCCGTCTTTTCATAGACGGCGAATTTGTCCCCTCGTCTGATGGGGCAAAGTTCGACCTTTACAGCCCTTTCACAGGCGAGCTAGCTGCCCAGGTGCATGAGGCCAAGGATGTCGATGTTGACCGCGCGGTCGAGAGTGGAAAGAAAGCATTCCCGGCGTGGGCAGCTATGGATGGTACTGTTATTTGCTCATATCAATGTATCCCCGATGGCGAAGCACGGAGCTGATGAGTGCCATGACTCTAGGATCTACAAGGAGGACGCTCATGTTGAGACTGGCCGATCTGGTTGACCAAAATATTTCGGAGTTCGCACGACTCGAGGCTCTGTCCATGGGAAAGCCCGTCTCTTCCTATATGGACCAGATCGGTACGGCAACACTCAGGTGTAAGTATCCTAGGACAATCTATCGTTGCCTCATCAGTTATTGACATGTTTCCAGATTATGCCGGCAAGGCCCTGGATATTCACGGCGAGACTTCGCTACTCTCGGAGGGCCAGCTAAATTTCTCACTCAAGCAGCCATACGGGGTTACTGCGGCCATAATCCCATGGAAGTAAGTCTAACCCTAAAAATAATAGACGAGCATCGCTGACTTTTCGTAGCGTGCCCTTGATTATGATCTGCTTTAAAGTCGGCCCCGCGCTCATTGCTGGGAACACCCTTGTGCTGAAGTCTTCTGAGAAAGCACCCCTGACTTCCCTTCTCTTTGCTCGACTCACAAAGGAGGCTGGATTTCCTCCCGGTGTCTTCAACGTTGTATCGGGATTTGGCCAGACCTGCGGGGATGCCCTCGCTCGCCACAAGGAGATCCGCAAGATTGCATTCACGGGCAGTTCGAGGACAGGTAAACTCATTCAGAAGGCTGCTGTGGAGTCTAATTTCAAGGATTGCTCTCTTGAACTTGGGTAATGCCCCCGCCGCTTTCCAATTCCCGGTCATTATTAGTATGTAAAAGGCTAATCCGCTGACACGATACATAGGGGAAAGAGTCCAATAGTGATTTTCCAAGATGCGGACCTCGAAAAAGCAGCCAAAGCCGCTGCCTTTTCCATCGTGGCCAACTCCGGCCAGGTGTGCATGGCATCTTCACGGGTCTACGTGCAAGGTTCAATCATGAACCAGTTCAAGCCAATGTATCTCAATGCAATTCAAGCGGTCACTGGGAACATTGGCGACCCGTTGAGCAAGGACACAGGGTTTGGGCCCCAGGCGGACACACAACAGCACAAGAGCGTTTCTGCGTTTGTGGAGCAGGCTAAAAATGACAGACTGAAGGTTCTGTTGGACTCTTCGTCTGGCAAGGATGGGAAAGGAAATTTTGTCTTTCCCATGGTTCTGCATGATGTGCCCGATAGTCACAACCTCATGCAAGAGGAGATCTTTGGGTAGGTTTCCCTGCAGTATTACCCTATTAAGACCACTTATCCTAACAAACGACTCTTTCTAGAGCCATATCCTGCCTTAACACCTTCAAAACGGAAGAAGAGGTTATCTCCCGGGCAAATGACTCCGAGTTCGGTCTCTATGCCACCGTCTTCACTCGCGATCTGAACAGAGCCATCCGTATGGCGAAGAATTTCGAGGCAGGATCTGTTGGTGTCAATATCAGTTCTCCTTATTATTGCCAGGATCTTCCATTGGGCGGCTTTAAACAGTCCGGAACCGGGCGAGAACTTGGGAAAGAGGGGCTTGACATGTGGACTGAAGTAAAGTCGGTATATGTCTCGTTGGGGTGATTTAGTGTATTCAAAATTTCCTGCAGTTCTTGGCGCATTTTTGACAAAACATACACAAGTCTACTCCAGATCGTGAACTAGCTCAAAACAGCCATTCAAAACTAAATAACTGCATAACCAGTCATTTTAGAGACCATATAATCACCATATATGCATTAACTATAAGCTATAGCCCCCAGAAAAAAATGCCCTAAATGCTGCAATGCTAAAATACACCTATTTGGGTATATATTTTAATGGACATTAGTCTGGAGTATAACTGTGCAATGTGATGTCAGAAAGCTAGCTATGCCTTACTGTGACATATTATAAGTTCTAATACCAAAAAGGCCTGATATCTGCAACAGTATATATGGGGTTCTGAGTAGACATGTGTATGTTTTCGATGAAACGTGCACCAAGAACTGCAGGAAATTTTGAATACGCTAAATATCCCGCCCCACCAATTAATTCACAGAAGGAAGCGTTCCTGGACACCATATGCTCTCCCTCCGACTGGGCGGCGACAATGGTTTCATTGCCCTGGCTGTGATGATCGAGCAGTTGAGACATGCTGCCATGCATCAGTGACTAAACGGGAGAATACGATGACTCGCGTCTTCCATCCGTCACTGACATCGGCCCGTGTCAAGATCCCTACTGTCCATGTGGTAGGAAGCAGTGATACTATGGAAGTTTTTGAGCAGGCAAAGCTTTGTCGTGATTTATGCGATCCGTGAATGACGGATATGGTGATGCACTCGGCAGCTCACGATGTACCCAGGAAGCCGAAAGAAGTGCAGCGAGTGGTTAACGCCATTCGCGCGACTGCTGCGGAGGCAAGGCTGGGGGTTTACTAAAGTACTATGTATGTAGTGACCTAAGAATGGACTAGGTCCCTGAAAAAGAAGTCAAGTTAATATCATCCGGAGCAATACCAAATTTAGCTCGGCATGTTTTGGATTATGCAAGTTTGTGCCGCCTGCCACGTCCATAGATCAATTCCCACCTGCAAGAAACGCGATTTGATGCAATGCAGATACTGGAAATGTGCTTCATGCATGCATAATCTCGCATGATATAAAATTGTCCGAGGGTGCTGACGAAGGATCAGAGCCCTACACCACGTAATTAAGATTTGGAATCTATGCTGCCTTGAACATCCGAAAGGGAAAGAAAGTGTGAATCAGCATCTAGGACTCCCATATATGAAGTAACCATGGCCCGCGTATCTAGTTGATCCAAAGACCATAGACAAACTAGGTGCTCGACAAAATGCAACAAAGAGAGGAGATTTGGCGCAGGATGGCATTGAGCCCATGGCCATCATTGGTATGGCTGCCCGATACCCGGGCGAAGTATCAACACTGTCGGGCTTCTGGGAGATGATCAGTAATAGGCGGACTGCCCATTCAGAGGTGCCAGTGGATCGATGGAACGTTGATTCCTGGTATCATCCCAATCATGACCGTGAAGGAACGGTATGGCCATCTATGGTTTCTATTGAGCATTGAGTCCGGACGTTGGTGGGATGGCTAACAAGACACGATAGACTAACGTCAAATCGGGATGCTTTTTAACCGAAGATGTATCCGTCTTCGATGCCCCATTCTTCTCCATGACTGCCCAGGAGGCCGCAGGAATAGATCCGATGCAACGATTCATGCTCGAAGTGACGTACGAAAGTTTGGAAAACGCGGGCATCCCCATGCAAAGCCTCCCTGGAACAAAGACGAGCGTCTATTGCGGCTGCTTCAAGGGAGACTATGACAATCTTTCCAACGCCGACATCTATGATGCAGCTCCGTACCAGGCCACAGGAAAAGGAAAGGCCCCCAGCTACCCCCTGACTGCGTACTTGTTAAAATCATGGCCGTTGCACTGAACCCAACGGACTGGAAACACATCGACTTCATTGCAACCAAGGGCGCTACAGTAGGCTGTGACTACGCGGGTATTGTCGAAGAAATCGGCTCCGCAGTTGACCCGGCGCATGGACTCCAGATTGGAGATCGCGTGGCGGGATTCACTCATGGCTGTGAGTCTATTCCTCTCCAGATTAAAAGGGCGGTTGATCTAACACCAGGAAAGGCAACGGAGAGAATCTTTCCGATGGCTCTTTTGCCGAATATATCGCGGCCAAGGCACACATCAATATCAAAATGCCCGACTGGATGTCCTTTGCAGATGGGGCTACTCTGGCCGTTGGTATCACCACCGTTGCCCAGGGACTGTATCAGCAGCTGCAGTTACCTTTACCGAACCTAACGAGGAGCACCGTATCTGTCCTAGCGAAAGAGCCCATTCTTATTTATGGAGGCAGTACTGCAACGGGGACGCTTGCCATCCAATTTGCGAAATTGTATGAATGGACCCCTTTCAAGCAATCCGAAGTTAACAAGTCCAACAGGTCAGGGTATACAGTGATTACAACCTGCTCTCCGCATAATTTCCCTCTTGTCCGTGACCGAGGAGCCGACCACATCCTCGATTGCCGCTCCCCTACTCTCACCGAGGACATTCGATCTTTGACAGACAACAAGCTCCGTCTAGTCCTCGATTGCATCACGACCAGTGGATCTATTGCTAGATGATGTGAAGCTCTTGCGCCTCCGTCTGCTGACTGTGATATTCGGTACTGCGGTTTGTTTACCGTCGGAGACCTTCCACGATCTGATGTCAAGGCTGGATTCACGTTGGCGTACACAGCCCTTGGTGAATCCTTCCAGAAGTGGGATAATTATTATCCTGGTAGTCCCGAGAACGCGCGATTTACGGGAGATTTTATGAAGCTAACGTCGGCTTTGCTGGATGCACAGATGATTCAGAGTCATCCGGCAGAGGTTCAATATGGTGATTTGATGGATGTCTTGCAGGGCCTGGATTGTCTGCGCAAAGGGGGTGTGAGCGGGGTGAAATTGGTTTATACTTTGTAGAATTGCTAGTTTATGTATCGCTTATTTTGTAAATATTCTATCAGAAGCGCAATTCCCATCCAATCTGAGGCCCGATCTTGGGCAACTCATCCGCCACGCTCTGTACGTCTTTATCACCCCGGCCACTCAAACACAGCACAAGGTCCTTGCCGGGTCCTAGCTGCTTAGCGGTCTCGATCGCCCCCCATACCGCATGTGCGGTCTCCAATGCCGGAATAATACCTTCCAGCTGGCTCAGAAGTCGGAAACCCTGAAAGGCCTGCGCGTTAGTGGCCGAGAGAAAGGTCGCACGGTTGCTCTCCTTCCACTGAGCCAATTCCGGTCCAACGCCAGGGTAGTCCAGCCCCGCGGAAACGGAATACGTATCGGAGATCTGGCCATGTTGGTTCTGTAGGACGTACGTCCGAACACCATGTAAGACACCGACGGAACCACCGCTCAAGGTAGCTGAATGCCGCGCCGTGTCCAGACCATCTCCGCCGGCTTCCACCCCGACGAGCTGAACGGAGGGAATCGATGAAAAGGGGTAGAACATGCCCACCGCATTCGAGCCTCCTCCAACGCAAGCAACCACGGCGTCCAGACTCTTGCCCAGCTCTTTCAGCTGCGCCTTGGTTTCGTCCCCAATGACCGACTGGAACGTGCGCACGATTGTAGGGAAAGGATGAGGCCCAATCGCAGAGCCGATAATGTAATGTGTAGTATCCAACCGCACAATCCATGCGCGAAAGGCCTCGTTCACGGCGTCCCGAAGCGTGCGCGATCCAGCCTCCACAGGGACAACCGTGGCGCCCAGCAACCGAATCCGAAAGACATTCAATACCTGGCGACGGACATCTTCAGCACCCATATAGATCGTGCACTTCATGCCAAACTTAGCGCACACAGTGGTAGTCGCGACACCGTGTTGGCCTGCGCCGGTCTCGGCGATGATTTCAGTCTTCCCCAACCGACGCGCAATCAGGATTTGGCCTAGGGCATTGTTGATTTTGTGGGAACCCGTATGATTGAGATCCTCCCGTTTTAGCCAGATATTCGCTCCACCAGCATGCTCGGTCAATTGATGGGCCAGATGCAGACTGGACGGCCGGCCCATGTAGGGATAGTAAGAGCGATACTCCTCCCAGAACGTGGGATCTTCCAGCGCCGACTGGAACCCGGCCTCTAGCTCTGCTAGACAGGTCGTCAAGGCCTCGGGGACATACTGGCCACCGAAAACGCCGAACCGTTCTGTCCCATCTATCGCAGTTGTTGTTGTTGTTGTTGTTGTTGCCTCCTCCTCTCCCCCCCTCCTCCTCTGCCGTATCTGTCTGGGCAACCTCGCTGCTTTCCACCACGGTCGTAGCCGTCGTGCCGCTGTAATCCCGGGTGACACTCCTTTCCGTGATTTGCGAGCAGTAATCCTCGACTGTCCTGGCAGCCTGCCCGGCCGGGGCATCAGCCAGCACCGCAATGATCCGACTACCAATAACGGCGCCATCCACAACGGAGGTCACACATTTAAAATGCTCACGGGTGCTGATGCCAAACCCAACGGCCACGGGCACATTGCTGGACAGCTCCTTAACACGCTTGATGTGGGCAGGGAGGTCTGCATTGAGGGATCCGGTGGCGCCCGTGACACCCATGCGCGAGACGAGATAGATGAAGGAATCGGCTATGCCGCAGAGAATCTTCATGCGGTCTTCTGTGGTCGAGGGTGCGATCAGGGGGACGTACGAGAGTCTATTGAATTGAATCGTTAGAAGGTCACCCATTGTGACAACCGCATCGGAGAAGGCGCCACATACCCAGTCTTTGTGCAGCCGTTGCGGAATCGGATCACTTCCTCTGGAGGCAGATCAACGATGATGAAGCCGTTGACTCCAGCTGCCTTGCAATCGGCCAGGATCTGGGTTTCCCCATCGTCACGTATGTGACCAATGCCGGTCGGCCTTGTTGTTGGCATAGGGCAAAGATTTGTCGGAGATGTTCCATGTTGAATTGATTATCTATCAAATTTGAGCAGACAATGGAACCAAAAGAAGAGGGACGAGAGTATTTATTCGGGGCCTTTGTTTGATTAGGGCCTTCCTGCGGAAAAAAAAAAAAAAAAAAGAAAAAGAAAAACGTCCCACCGGAATGACTCAAAGGACGACCTCCAACATCCCTGTAAATAATAATAGAACTTTTGTCTTTGTTGGCTAGCGATATCGACCAACAATGCATCCTTTAATACGATATGGGACGCTTAATTGGCCCATACATTTTAGCCTCCATTCTTAGCGGCGTAAGGCTCAGGCTGTGCCTGATCTGGATGTTCTTTAATTTTAATATATATATATATATTTTTTTTTTCTTTCCGAATATTACAGCACTAGGCTGCGAACAAGGCTTGAGAGAGCACTTTTCGGCGTTGTTCGGCTGAGATTATCTCTCTTTGTTGCCATCATCTCGTGTTTCAGTCAATATAAAGCAAAACCGCGGCACCATGAAAGAGAAGAAAGAAAAAGAGTTTTTGTCAGCATAAAGATGATACTCAAGGTACGCAGCGCCTGCAAAGAATGTCATGGGTGAAAAATCCGCTGCCGCATCCCTCCTCAAGGAGGACCCTGCCAGGCCTGTTTAACCTCACAGCGCCAGTGTTACTTCCTGCCGCAACACAAGGCCGGTCGCCCACGGAGAGCCATTCAATCCGTATCCAGCGCCCTGCCCAGCCCACACACTCCTCTGCAGCAACTAGAGAATGAGGTGATATCCTCAGACAGCCTGAGCGTGTGGAACGCAGACCATCCCCTTCCTTCCTTTATGAACCATGCATTGACAATCAACGACATCCCGTCGCTGTCTCCTCCCAACATGGCCAATTATACCAGCGGTCCACTCCCCAACATGCTCCCCGACTACGTCTTGATCAATGACACCGCCGATTTCTGGCTCCAGTCGCATAGAAATGGGGAAAGTGAAAGCGGATCATCGTCGCGGGGCCGGATAGGTGAGGGCCCGTTGTCGGATGGATCCGTGGAGGGTCCCCAGTTTCCCAGTACGACTAGTAGCAGTATCTCTCCCCCATGGCCCGTATCAGTTGTTCTATGCCCCGGAGATAGCACGAACATCGACTGGGATCGATGCGAGAATGCATCGGTGTCGTTCTCCAAACTGCTGGAGAAATGCAGTGAGCTCGATCGCTCGGCGGACATGTTACAGGAGCAAGACCACCACCACCACCACCACCACCACCACCACCAGAGAACCACCATCACGCACCATCATCTCCCACCCATTCTGTGCGCGATAGATGCTCTCTGTGAGTTATGTGCAGCGTTCATTGACGAGCATCCTGCGCCCTGTCGCAAAGCGTCCCTGGACCCTGCCCTTCTGGCCCTAGTCATCGCGGCCAATTTCAAGATCCTCCAGGTTTGCAGCCTGCTAGTGTCCATCAGCGTCTCTGAGGCTCAGACGCCGCATGTGCAGCTGCTTCTCAAGCGCATTGATTTCAATCTGATGCAGACCAAGATCGCCCTGGCCTTTATGAAGGAGCAGGAGATGACCTCGCCGTCGGTCTTCCAGACGGAGCTCGATCAGGCTGCGCGTATTCATCGGCAGATATTGGTGATGACAAGAGGATAACGATGGTCTCAGCTTGTCATAATAATTAAACGACAGTATATGCACTTCCTAAACATACGAGACTTATCTTTGTTTGTACGGATGTTTCATGGAATTACGCGGTAAGCCAGCGTCGGGCTGGCAGTTTAGGTCGATTGGGTCTTGGCCAACAAATTCCCTCGTCCTTTGGATTCCAGAAGGTTGTGATGGATTGAATATAGGCGAAGGAAATTGGGAGCCCAGGCGAATAGCTATGTTCTTGAGAGCGTACTTTGCTCCGAGGGATGCTGATGAGTACTCGGGTGGTTGTGATGGTCATCGTCGTCGTTGACTCCTCTGATAGAATATGATGGTTGACGAAGATTGCCACATGGACGACAAAGGAAAGGAAAAGAAAGTCTGCGCACTCATACCCAAGGAATACAAATGCACACAGAATCCAAAATGCTAAAATAAGAATATCAGATATTTGCAATAAGTTAGCCAGTCATATACAATAGATCACAGATCACAGCGAGATAGATAGATATGACAACATCCTCCCATTACACAAAAAAACGCCTCGTCAAATGCAGTCTAAACCAAAAAAAAAAAAAAAAAAAATCATAGTAGCCAAGCAGCGACAGTAACTGTTGGCAATAATGCAGAATCAACATGTAGGACCGAGCTTTTTTTTTTTTTTTTTTTTTTCGTAGCTGTTGTCGCCATGGCATTTTAGTAGTTATTGTAACTGAGTGAAGTTAGATATATGAGTAGATTCGATCATATCATGTGATAGCTTCTGCTTTCTGCATTTGTTGGGAGGTGATAAGAGCAAAAAGAAAACCGAAAAGATTGAGTTGTTTGCCCGGGTAGGGCGTTAGGAATCCTGCATCTCTTTATCAGAGCCAATATCTGGCTCTGTGGCGAAAGGATCAAGACGTCGAGCGCGTTTCTCGAGTTCCAGGGCAAACGGTGTCACCGTGAAGCTTCGGAAATCCGGACCATACGTAATCCAACGGTGGAACTGCAACCATTAGAATCTACCTTTGAGGACAGAGCAAAAAAAGACCAACCATCGCAAGTCGAACCCCTAACCACAAACACCGATACATCCTAGCCATACTCAGAGAAGGCACCTCGATCGTACGCCCTTCATCCTCTGCCCAAGCACCCTTGAAGTGATCCACAGGGAAATATTCCTGACTCCAAATCTGGCCCCGGAGAAGGAAATCCTCCGGAAAGCACTTCCTGTCATCTGCAACGGGGAATTCTGCGCGTTCAAGGACGCGGAGATCCGTGTTGCTGCGCAGCATTGCGTTCAGGAATGTGGTAAGTTTGCCCCATGGAACAACTACTTCGATATGCCTTATGCTGGTGTTGTTGAGCGCCATGCTCCAGGTAAAGGCGAGGTAGGCATGCACGGCTGGAAAGACGTTCTTGTTGCCTATTTGATCAAGGAAGGCAGAGAAAGTCTTGAATGCGAGATGAGCGCTGTAGTAGACCGTTATTTGAGACTGCGAGTTCTGAAACTCGCAGAACTCAGCTTCAATCACGTCCACTTTATCAACAGACGTCCAGTTCTCTGATGCAGTCATGGTTTGGTCTTGTTGCTGATCTTTGAATTCAGCAGGTACCACGGCATCAGCGACCCCATACTGAGAAATGGCAGTAAAATTGCACGATGCCATATAAACCCCGTGCAACCTGAACGAGTTCGCAAGTCGACTAACGTACTTATCCAGATGCAGCAGATACTCATTCACAAGCACCTTGAGATCAGAAAGCGGACCTTGCGAGAAGAGATTGCCATGAGCAGCCACAAACGCAGAAGCAACTACCGGTTGATTGTATGGTTTGGGACCGTTCAGAAGCGGGTGAAACAATAACTGAATGCTCTCTCCAGCACTAGGAAACGGGTGCAGACTAACCAGACTTTTTGTGTAGTAGAACAACTGTTGAAGCATGTCTGGACGAGCGAGAACAGCCAGGTGATGCTGAATTCTGCCAACACTTGGGTTTTTGTCAGCTGCTTGGTGGTACCAATATCGGGCCACACCGGCCCAGGTCTCGCGATCCCGGAGGTCAGATTCTTCTACGGCCATGCGATAGCGCGCCAAGTCACCAAGACATTCGATCCAAGTATCCTCAAAGGCAGGCACGCTCTCTAGTAGTAGGGTCATCATCGAATAAGCCAAATACAGAAACGTAAGCGTATGCTCCAGCGAATCCGGAAGTCGATGGCGCAACAATTCCAAAAATGAATGAATCCCATAACGCCACATACGCGCCGGCATAGCGTACTTCTCCGATAACTTTTTCAGAGCCGGACCCGCAGACGGGTGCTGTGAAGCGAGGAAAAAGTCGTGATGCTCATGAAGTAAAGTCCGATGCAACGAAATCAGCGCCTGCCATTGGTGATCCGACAACTTATTCTTCGATTCGGCCTGCTGCTTATCAATCTCGATGCACTTCTTCTCTACCATCACCAATCCGGCGTAGATCCCGCGGACCTCGTTGACCAATTGGTCTTCTGTTAACGGATGAGTCTCTAGTTGCCGTAGCTGTAGGGAGGACATCCGTTGAGTACCTGGGGCTGCTTCGCTAGACGTAGTCGTAGGTCCTCCCGGAGGTCTCTGATCTCCCTCTCCATCATTGTCATTACTATGTGTCGGTTCTGGCGGTACAGGAATGCTCTTCATGGGTGCCGAATTGATGACGTTCGAATCAAAACTGGATGCTGACCTCTCCTGGTGCTGCGCCTCCGTTGTATGATTGTCTTCACTTTCATTATTCGGATTGAGAGTCCGCAGGTCCATAGTGGCCTTAGCGCCGGCACCGGGAGGACTGAAACTGGGACAGCGATCTTGCGACGACGTGCTGGGTTTGCGCGGCGGCATGTGCGCGAGTGGGTAGTTCGGAGATTCAGATCGCGGTAACTTCCGGCGGCGTCGTCCGGGGGAATTGGCGGTTTTTGAATTAGATCTCAAAAATTTGACGGACCGCTCATCATAGGTGCAGACACTCCGCGTAGTATTCGTACATCCTCGCTTATGGGACAGGGAAGAGGATGAGCTTGGGGCGAGACACGGGGCCTTTGCGGCGGACAAATCCGAAGGCGAAGCGCGTTTGTTACTGTTTGCGGGCCTGTTAAAACCCGGTGAATATAAAGCGGTAATTAGCAAAACACAGCCTCAATTGAAAATAGTAGTACTAGTAGTACTAGTAGTGACAGAGCAAGAGACTTGGGGGCAAAAGACTATTTATCTTCAAGCGATATATGTGGGGGGGGGGGGGGGGGTGCGTCGCCACTATTGAAACTAACCTTGCTGGGAATAGGCCTATAGGACCAGAAGCCCAACTCTCCCACCCCTCGTTGTTGGATGTGACATGACCGGGAGGAGTGTTCATGCTTGGGCAAGGGAGAGTCGGGCACTGATGGAAAGATTCTTCGGGGCATCTGACTATGTCAACCAAGAACATAAGACAACTGGCAAGCTGGCAACTGGCACCACGCACAAGGTCAATTTTTTTTTTGAAGTCTTTATAAAATAATAAGACAGCCGTCCAGTAGAAATTCCTGTGTTTGATGGTCTCTATCTCTACAAAACTACCCCGGATGGTCGCGGGTCTTTATACTTGAAACATATCATGCTTCAGCCTAGGATCAGCTGCATCGTAGCCTAGTCTTCCATCGGGGTATACACCCCGTACAACAACATGATGATGGGCAAACCAGCATCTTGCAGCCTTGTCTAGGGTATCTTTGCAATTTAAACCAAGGAAGGCTCTAACAGCCGCAGCCAACCTCGTGGCATGGGGGATCTGAACTTTGGTAGGCAAATACCTTAGCGTAATCCGATGACTAATCAATACCAAAAAGCCTACAAACAGGGGGTTGTGGTTGCCTTGTGGCGGGGGCGGTCCAGAATGCGAACCATTTGTTGCCCTTTATAACGCACCCTTCGGCAGCTCGGCTTGCCGGTTTCGATTTTGTTCTGGATTTTTCTATATTTTTTCTATATTTTTTCTATATTTTTCTACAAGTTTCTAGATGATCTTTATTTGATAGCTTATATCTACTACGAGTCATTACTAGTACTGATACGGAGTACTACCCGGTGGTAGCTATACACCATTTCGCACTCTCCATAGATACATCTCTACTACCTAGGCAGTCCCACAGTAGCGGGCAACCTATGCATGGTTCATCTGCAGTTCGGGGAATACTTGATTGGAGTGTCTGCCTACATACCCCACGTTGATTCATGAACCGCAGACCGCTACGGGTCAGCTGACTGTGAGTATATGCACTGTCAGGACCTCGTATGCTGCACTCGTCATCTCTGACCAAGATTGCCCGTATAGAACCTATCTGTGCACCAATAACTTTAAAAGAGTCGCAACCAAGGGTGATCATGCTATCTATGACGAACAGACGAACGGCATCAACTCTATACTTGTGTAAGGATAATACATCACACCACTTCACCCATCACCAAGCATTACGTGAGAAAGATCCGGTACTACCGCAGTTAGATTCTAGAGCCTCGATCATATGTTTGTTAATGGTGGAGGGGAGGACAATACCTTTCCCATAACCACTGCGCGACATATCGGACAGTTGACCTTCTTAACTGGTCTCGTGGGGTCATTTTTCGTCGCTGGGATGTGCAGGTCCGCGCACCATTGACAGAGGACCGCATGTCCACAAGGGATAATCACCGTATCGACCAGCTGGCTCATACAGATCTTGCATTCGAGCTTAATCATCATTTCGGAGCTTTCTTTGGCATCCGGCCGTCCATCGCCCATATTATCGAGGCAAGGGCCATTTCGAGCAGGGGGTTCTACCCTGACCCACCCTCCGTCTCGCCACTCAAGCGGGCTTCTTGCTCTAAGCATGTTCGGATTGTACCATGCATGGCCATGGGCAGGGTGATCCTGAACACGAATTTCGAACCCTCGTCTTATGGCTTCTCTCCTAACGAGCCTTTGCCATTGCTCGAGAAATTCAGTAGGCGGTTGCAAGCTGGATTGTCGGGGGAAAGAGTAGTTTGGACTCGGAGGTTGGTCGTAGCTAGGGCTATCGATCGCAAGATTTTGGAAGGGTTGTGATAGGGGATTCGCTGCTTAGAAGAGAGACACACATTAGCATCGATGGACCAATAGCAACCAGGGCTGTAACAGCATACATGGCCCGGGATTACCACCCGCGACGGCTGTACCTTGTGGTATAGCCATCCCTGAACTTCCTAGCATAGGATCCTCGGCGTACTGGCCAGAGGGACCTGTGGCGGTTTCTTCCATGTCGGCAGCCAAAAACGTCTCGCTTAGGATTTGAAGGTTCGCAAGGGTACTGACAATTTCTTCTCGAAGTACCTGAAGCTCTCCCCTCACCGTATCGATGGTCTCGTGGCGCGATTTTATTGAACGTCGAGGGTGAATAGGAGAGAACGGCGCAGCTGCAATCAGACTGGGCGCAGAGGTAAACGCAGGAAGCCTTGGCGAGCCCAAAGCAATCAACCTGTTCACCTGACCAGGAAAACCACAGAGACTCCAGTATTCTAAGGAGCAATGGACACAAGTGAGTGATGGGAGGGAAAAAGTGGCGGACACAGGAGAAACAAACAAAAGAAAACAGCAACGGTGGTGGCTATGGCAACATAGAACTCGACGACACGCAGTGAATGAGGGATTACAAACCCCAACACTTCCAGCAATATGCAGATGCAGAATATTCTACTGGTGTATCTTGTCTACAACCGTTGTTGACAGATAGCAGAATGTGACCGGCAGGAGTGCTCGAATATTGTTGCACACACCAACAGCAGATAGATGTATCCGACTTCAGACAACCAATGGCATGTTTGTGGATACAGCTGGATGAGGCACAAGTAAACATTATCCTGCTGGTATTGCGGAAGTATGGCGTTGAGAGGAACGACCTGCGAGACAGAACTGAAGTTGCTGTTAGCACGTCTTCTTCCAATGGACGAGAAACTGACCTAGATAACAAAGGTGAGATCGACGAGCGTATATTCAATAAGCGATCCTCAACGTAGCGAGGTTTTTGAACGTTCAAAGTAGTAGACGAAGGAATTCAATGGCGCAGGGAGCATAAAATACGGACAATAGAAGCGGCAAAAAGACGCTGACCCGCCTGTAGCTGGCGAGTCAGCCAGGTCCCTAGTCGACTTTTTTCACTTTTCAATCCACGAATTGGGGGAGAGCAAAGATAGACGATGGCGTTGAGGAGAAAAATGGAGAGAGACCTCCGACTGACGTCGGCGCAACGTCTTAGCGGGTGTTTCCGAATTGGGAAGTCGCAAGTGAAGGACTGTTTCCCCGCCAATCTACCCACTCCATTTACCCCATGCTCCATTCTGGTGGCCGGGGAACCGTACTTATCATTTTTTCCGTCTCCGCCATCATTATGTATCCCTGGCGAAATTGTCCGGATGCACTTTCCATGTGTACTTGCTTGCATTTACTAGTATGTGCACTTTACGTACACTGACTGATATCTCTTGTACGAAATCAGGGTCCCAACCCCGCCCTCAAGCCTCCCCAGGCCAAATCCTATCAGCAATGCGCCGAATAAGGCTCATCTTAGCCACCATATCATCCACCCCAACAGCATTCCCACTACTATGACTCGCAAATCCACACTGCGGACTAACACAAATCTGCTCCAGGGCTTCCTTCTCACTCCTCCCACTCCCCTTCGAAATATAACCCGCAGCGTCATATATCCTAGCCACCGTCGCATCGAAATCCTCCAGTTCCGGGTACTTACTGCTGACAACTCCCAGGACGACATTCTTGTTGTCTGGTAGGTACTGTAGAGGCTCAAAACCTCCAGCACGTTCCGTATCGAATTCCAGATAGAATGTGTGAACGTTTACTTTCTGTAGTAGCTCTTTTGCAATGCGGTCGTAGGGTCCTTCGGTGAAGTGTCGTGATTTGACAAAGTTTCCGCGGCAGAGATGCAGGCCGATGTGCATTCCTTGGGGACATTTAGCCATGATATTGTTGTAGACGTCGATGTACTTGGTGAAGAGCTCATCGGCAGTGCAATTGTTGCGCTGGTCGTTGTTGAAGTTTTCGATCATCTTTTCGTTGCAGAAATCTGAGCTCACATATTAATAGGCATTCGCGTAGAATGGTAGTGGAGTAGTGACCTACAGCACATATTCGGATCATCAATCTGCACATTTCGCAAACCATGGTCATACAAAACCTGTAGCTCCATCTGATATGCTGCGACAACATCCGCGAAATACTCGTCGTCATTTCCGTAGACGTCCTTTGGGTACGCAGAACCCTCCCTGTATCGCAAGTGATACCAAGTCGGGGCAGGGATGGTGAGTTTAATATCTCCATGTTTCTCTTTTGGCAGGATGCTTTGAAGGTATCTGATTTGGTCGATATGGTCCTTCGACGCTACAGATGTGTGCTTGATCTTTCCTGTACAGACGACAGTTTCACCGGGTTTGTAGTTTTTCTTAAGTAAAAAACAACGATCAGTCTTCACTACTCTGTAGATGCCCCTCACACTTTAAACTCAGCAATAATCACCTCGAGAAAAGCCCCAACATCAGGAACATAAGGTCTGAAGATCTCCACATCCGGTCCAACAACATTCGTCATACCCTCCAGATTCTCCCAAAACGTTCCCCAGAACATGTGTCGGCGATACTCCCCATCATTAATAGCACGGAAACCACAGTCTTGCTGCAACTTCACAATCTCATTCACAGCTCTGTCTTCTGCTTCGCGCAATTGCGCATCTGAAGCTTTCTTGTCGTTCCAGGCGTGTCGGACTTCCAATAGGTAATCTGGTCTTAGGAACGAGCCGACATGCTCAGAGCGGAAGGGCGGATTGTGATGTAATGGGAAACTCATGGTCAATTGAGAGTAAATAGAGAATCGGGATATGCGAACATCAATATGAGGGAGCGTTTACTCTTATAGTGCTACTATCCCCGCACGAATCCTGACCCGCCGGGATAGGGAACAATCCGACGGGCTGTAGGAGTATACAAAAGTACGCCCCGTTCATAACTTATGGATTTACGGATTTAGTTACTGGATTGCCGATTGACCAACAAGGGGTCAATTGCCGCTTGTTTTCCGCAGGGAAGAGTATGTCTCTATTGATACTCCGTTGATTGCGGGGTATCTTGCCAAAACCAGCCATTCAGTGAAGGGAAGTATTTCATAGAGCTTAGTGCAGCTACTGCGGCCTTGGTCGGGGATCACCGTGTTAATGCCTAGGTTTTCATAGGCACCAACAGCCACGATACCGAGCGATTAGGTTGAGTCTCCATATCGGAAGCTCAAATTGACAGCCGAAGTAATCAAGGCCCAATCCGATATCTGACGATGAGAAGAGAACTGTTTGACTTTATGCCTGCCTGGTTTCACTGTGCCGACTATTTTGTAGGACATCCACTCCGACCCCGACGGAGGCATAAGTGATCCTTCCGTCGGATCCAGACTAAGCTATCGGAGTAGTTACAAGGTAGACCTGGTCTGTCTGATCTGACTGTCTCGGTGCGGACCGCGGTACTGGATCCCGCATCTAATGACGTCATTCACCGCTCTCCATCCCAACGTCGATTTTTTAATTCTATAGACTACAACTCACGAGCGTACTCGCTTATGCTCTCCAGACTGCAACAACTAGGGTGGCACCTCCGGCCACAGTTACGACCGTCTCCGATTCCGCTTCTCAGATTACCAACGACAACCACACCAACTATGTCCACCTTCACAATCCCCAACCACTCCAACCTAACCGTCACCACAACCCCCGACCTTTCCCAAGATGACCTCCTCCAATTCCCCGCGTTCAAGATCTGGCTGTCAACCGTACAGCGCTCGCTAGAAAGACAGCAGAACCCCAAGCATGAATTCCACAAGGACCCATATGTCCTCAGAAAGATCGACATCCAATCGGTGGATAAATTCAAGGGGGGACGGCTGGGCTTTGTGAAGTTCCGGGCGGATGTGTCGAACTCGCAAGGGGAGGGTCTTCCGGGGAGTGTGTTTTTAAGGGGTGGGAGTGTTGGGATACTAGTCAGTGCCGTCGTTCTCCATCTTACAGCCCCATATGCTAACTATGTATCGATACAGCTCATCCTCCAACCCGACGACGTCCCCCCATTCAACGAAGACGAAAAACGCGCAATCGTAACAATCCAACCCCGCATCCCAGCCGGCTCCCTCGCCTTCTCCGAAATCCCTGCCGGAATGCTCGACGACAGCGGAACATTCGCTGGAGCCGCAGCGAAGGAAATTGAAGAAGAGACGGGACTGTCAATACCGCAGAATGAGCTTGTGGATATGACCTCGCTTGCACTGCAGACTATGCATGAACCGCAGGATGGAGAAGCTTTACAGAGAGCGGTTTATCCTTCTGCGGGCGGGAGTGATGAGTTTATTCCGCTGTTTTTGTGTCAGAAGAGGATGTCGCGGCATAATATCGAGGGGTTGCAGGGTCGGTTGATGGGTTTAAGACAGGATGGGGAGAAGATTACGTTGAAGGTTGTGCCTTTGAAGGATTTGTGGAAGGAGGGAGTGCGGGATGGGAAGACTTTGGCTGCGTGGGCGCTTTACAAGGGCCTTTCTGAAGAGGGACGGATTTGATACCAAGCTATTTATACCCGGGTTAAAGCCATATGTACAATCCTGGTTAAGCGTTTAGAGCTTCAACTTCTTCGCAAGCTCAATACCCTCCGCTATTGTCCCCACGCGAGCATCGATAGCATATCCCTCATTCTCCAACTTCTTGACCTCCTCAAACAACATACTCAACGGCACCGAAAAGCACTCGATAAATTCGTTATCCTCAAGCTGCGGCTTCGGATTCTGGTTCTCGGGAAGCGACATGTCCACGCGAACATGCACCATGTTCAGATTCGTATTACAGAATCCAGGATCTACCACATTAGCCACCATCCCATCTTTCACCCACCCAAGGAGACCAAAGAAAAACTCACCATTATACATAACACTACTCGTCTCCTCCGCAACCCCCACGTACCCAGTCTCCTCCTTCAACTCCCTAACCGCACACTCCTCAACACTCTCGTTCGGATCAATCAACCCAGCCGGAACCTCAATAACAACCATATCGATCGGGGGCCGGTACTGTTTCTGCAATAGCAACTCGGGACCGGTTGTCTTGTTCAGGATGGTGATTATGCCGACGCCGTCGATGGCGCAGCTTTTGGGGCGCGTTTGGCGCTCGGCGGATTCCCAGGTTCGTTCGATGCCGTTCGGGTCTAGGTAGGTTGTTTTGACGAGGCGGGCCCAGCGGGCTTCAGCGGGGTCCTATATCGTTATCTTCAGGTTAGTTCGTGCACGACGAGTAGCCTATGTTGGTAGTCGGGGAAGTGGTAGCCTACCAGCGGCCCCGCGGAGAGGAACTTGGATTTGGCGTAATTTGGCGTCGACATTGTAGCGTAATCAAGCGATACAATAAGCAGAAAAAAGTCAAGTAGGCTGCGTAAAGGGTATCAGGGTATCAAGAATGAAGCTGAAGCTGTGATATGACGTTCAACGAGGGATCGGGAGGGGTTGAGCTTTATTTCCATATTTGGTTAGTCTAATCGGAGGGCTGACCCTTATCTTATCTGAGATACAAAATAAGATAAAGATCCTCATACAGGGCGTTACAGACAGTGACTACAGGTCAGCTCACCGGCGCCATCTTCTGATGTGAGCTCAACTCACCGACGAGTCAGTAAATCACGTGACCTTTTCTTTGTTCCACCCCACTGGTGAGTTGAGCTCCCAGCTATAAATTACTGTACAGTTCCTTACTTTACCATCTCTGACAGATTTGCGGAGAAACATTGGAATACTTTGGAAATTAGTTAGCTCCATGGAAGTTGACAGTTTATGCATTAAACCGAGACGGTATGAATGCAAGAGAATTCATAGAATTCAACATCATGATATGTGTCACGGGCTCAGAATAGTAGATACTAACAAAATGATCTTCTAGTTTAAGGGCACGATTATGTGGTAAAGGTCAAAACAAAGTGAAATCAACTATTTGTGGGCGCCAGTGAGTCGACCCTCATATCAAGTGACCATCATGTGATAAAAAGTGGATCTCAGGTGAGCCGAGCTTAAAGGGCGCCGGTGAGCTGACCTGTAATTTGTTACAGACACTACAGACTCCTAAGCTAGCCAACTAAGGACTTCATGCTGCTCTTCCTTTACAGCGGAGTCTAAGGTCATGAAGCATGTTGATAAGGCTCATTCGACCCATATGTACTGAGTACGCAGGAATGGAGCCGGTCTGATCATGATTAAAAACAACGTGTACGCGGACTACAGTAATAACAAGGGATCATCTGTAGAACAGAGGATCTGACCAAGTGGATAGCAAATCTAGTCCCCTCTCTTGTGGAACCCTCCGAAACCCAGTCAATCCGCAAACAGCGAACATCCCGACCCACCGGGTACGATAGTGAAACAAATGACACATAATGGCATTGTCCAACAATGCCGTTGTAACTCTTTACTCGGCTCGGGCATTTGCGGAAATGGGATGGTTGGGTGACTGTGTTACCACACCGAGATATTTATGGCTGGTCCTATCATAGCCATTATAATGTCTAGTGCTTATGCTCCTAGTCTGCATTGATCCCCTCAGATCCGAAATTCCCAAGGAAAAAGAAAATCCTGTACATTAGCAGATCACCGGTGACGCACTACGGCAATACCCGGTGCTAAAGCAGAAAATTGGAGAATATGCACGATTGGTGGAGAACCATTTTTATTGTATTCTGCAGGCTACAGACAACTTTATTGAATTGGTATCACTGCCCATAAGAACCTGTCTATGGTACAAGCTTCATAAATAATGCACAGGAGAAAGTAAAGTAATGCTAGGGAATCAACCGATCCATAACCCATAAAAAAAGAGAAATCCATAGCTCCGTAACGACCAACGCTCGCGTTATCGTGACTTCATGCGATAGTTTCGAATAAAAAAAAATTAGTCGTATCGTAAAGGGCGAAGAAAGAAGGAAAGTAGAGTATCGTGGAGTTTTAAGAAGCCTCGATCTCGCCAAGGCACTTCTCGAACTCGGTCCAGTCCTTCATGACGACCTTGGCACCGAGTGTCTCGAGCTGCTGAGCCATCTCCAACTTCTTGTTGTCATCGGGGTAGCTTCCAACGTAGGCGATGCAGTGGATGCCGGCACGGATGGCGCTGAGCGCACCAGACTTGCTGTCCTCGATGGCAACGGTCTCCTCGGCCTTCTTGCCGCACTTGTCAAGAGCGTGGAGGTAGATGGCGGGGTCAGGCTTGGAGGTAGGCTTGGCCAAGGAGCTGGCAGCACTGAAGACCAATTCGGGGTCGAGCCACTTGTCCTGGCCGACCTTCTTGATGGAAGCCCGGACACGGCGGAGAGCGGACGAAGAGACGACGGCCATGTCATACTTCTTAGAGTTGTAAAGGTTCTCCAACACCTCGTTGACACCGATGCAAGGCTGGGCCTTCTCGTTCAACTTCACGATGACCTTGTCCTCCTCCTTTTTGACGTAGTCCTCCAGATCTTCCTTGGACAACTCGAACTTGTACTTGGCCTGAAGAGAGATCATCATACCACGGAAGTTCTGACCGACAAAGTCCTGGATGAGCTGAGAGCCGGTGTAACGGTCCGGGATGCCACGCTTCTCGAGAATCTCGTTGGCGAGATCAGCACACGCCTCGAAGGCCAACTCTTCCGAGAGGACGAGGGTGTTGTCACAGTCGAAGAAAAGTTCAGTGATCTGGAGAGTTGTCAGCTGAGACGAATAAGAAGCAAGTAGTCGATAAAACGAACCTTAGGCATGGTGACTGATGTGGGTAGAGTACGTAGAAGTGTAGAGTATCGGAGAAGAGATGCGAGTCGGAGAAGAGATGCGAGTGGTAGAATCGAGGACGGTAGAGTGGTGGCAAGAAAGGACGAAAAGAAGTAGGAGAGAAAGAGATTATTGGTGTTAAGCGAGTTGATGTGGTGAAGTCAAGATGAGTGAATGATGGCAAGGGAGAAAGGTGGCTTAAGTATTCGCTCCTTCCTGAGACACCACAACGGCTGTGAAATCACTAGTCATTCCAAACTCGGAAACAAGCGGGTCGGACTCCACCGAATTGAGGTCATATCGTGACGTTCGCGATTGGGCAGGAATGACCAATAATAATCCAAGTTTCCGGCTAAAACCGGGTCTGCTGTGGCACTAGAAGGCTACCATTCCTTGTTTAGGAAACGCTCAGCTACCTCCTCCAGCTAAACCACTTTGGGAATAGGGTCATAATTCATGGAAAGACGGAGAATCCAGCGTCATTAATTAATTGCCTGCGAATCGAATCGAAGGGCTTCTGTATTCGGGACATGTGAAGCCATACTAACCCGGTGCTGCCCAATACAGGAGGTAGGCCGTGCGTTATCAGTTGAGTTGCTAGGCAGAGTACGCATTCTTGCTCTGTATGCACGGAGTAAATCATGCCAAGTATGTGTAGATATGGGAGTCATGATATCAAGTCACTCTATGAAAGATTCAAGTTAACAAGATTCCATCATGCCAAGTCCGTATTAGTTCACGAAATTGACCATGCCTCGGAGTCTACAATTCTATCCCGATTCAGCCTGGTGCCGGACTTGTACCTTGAGCGATTATGCACGAGATGACCGATTGGTTCTCCTGTTGATTCCAGACAGATTATGCTCCGTACTACAATGAATGCAACTGTTCTAGGCAATTCTTCCTTGATTCCAGCACTATTCTATTCCGTACTTGATACGGTGTCTATTTTGGAATAGCGCTTAGTATCTTCCAGAAGATACCAATCACTATACATAGTAAACGGAGAGTCTCAAATTCTGGCACCGGAGTCTATGTACTGCTATGTACGACTCCTATGACCTGAGCCCCACGCTATCCTACTTGTATACAATCTGTAAGCTGATTGGCCACATTCCATGAAATGTACCAATCCACTCCTCCGTGAAAATTGTTCTGGTCGATGATTCGCAGAAACCCCTCTTTTTTCTATCATTTTCTTCCCTGTCTCTCGCTTCTGATATTCCACGAAGTAAACAATCAACCATGGGTACTTCCGAGCCATTCCCCGTGTCTTTATCGGACCTACACTTCCCCTCCACAGAACAACAGACCATTTCCCAGACTCTCTCCTCGCTGCGCCGGTCAGCCCTCTCCATCACCAACCGCCTCCGTTCCGTGCAGTCCGATGCCAGTTTCGTGCAGGAGGTTGCAGACCACTACGATCTGCCGCTGGTTGCCAATGAGCGCTGCGGGAGTTGGTATATCCCTCCCAACGCCAAGGCTGGCAGCGCATACTTCAAAAGCACAGACGGCCATACCGGGCAGTGGGACTTTAGCTTTCGTAGGCTGAATTTGCAAGTTTTTCCTGTTGCGAGGGAGCACGGGGGGTGAGTTTAGTTTACTACTTTTACTGTAAGAGTGGCACTAACTGCGCAGATGTATTATCGTGGATTCTACCCGTCGGGGGAAATGTAAGTCTCTAATCCCGGGGTCTTCATATATTATCATCCTTTAACATGCAACCTTCCCTTTTGGTCAGTGATGCCTGATGCCCTCTCCAAGACCGTTCCAATATGGTGCGCTGTCGTCAATCGGGCCTTGTTCCCCTCCGAAACGGACTATCACGCCGTGGAGTTTCCGCCGGAGTATCTGCCGGCTTCCGAGGAGTCGCAGATTGAAAACAGAATTGATAGTTTTGTCCAGTCTCTCAAGGTACCTTTACTCTCTATGTTCGTGTTTAAATGACAATAACCGACAAAGTTAGGACCTCAAACTCGACCTAGACAACCTACGTCAACAACTAACCAAACCCATCCGCGTGGCATGGGCCAACCGATCCTACTTCTACCCAACCGACCTACCCAAAGACCCCAAATACAACCTCATAGTGCTATGCTCCGCCTCCAAGCGCGTGCACGGCGCCGAAATGTCCGAAGGCGGCTACATCCAAGGCGCGGGGGATGACAGCGAAGGCTGGGCTCACGGACTCACCCCGCCCGTTTTCTGGGCCAACCAGCCCGTGCTCTTCTCCACGCACGAGGAGGATTTGCCGTCCGTCATACAGGACCTCGTGGATGAACACCGGCGACAGGATACGGGTCATCAGGCGATCCTTGTTGCGCCCACTAAGAATCTGTATATTAGCCAGACGGATCCAAGCTTGAATGAGAGTGGGCGCTATGACCTGGTCATTGATTGTAACGGTGGCCCTGAGGCGGAGGCGGTGCAGGGGAATCCGAGAAGGCTGAATTTGGGGTGTGGGCATTCGAAGTTGGGGAGTCGGGATCTGAGGAAGCAGTTGGATAAGGTCAAGGAGTTTGTGGAGACGCAGATGGCTAAGGATCCGAGTAGTTCGCTGCTTGTGACTTGTGAGACGGGGAAGGATTTGTCTCCGGCGGCTTTGCTCGCGGTTCTGTGTTTGTTCTACAATGATGATGGTAAGTTAAGTCAGGCCAGGGCTCCTTAGGACCAGCGCTAACTACTGCAGGCGAGTTTATCACATCTCCAGCAAGCCGTGTGATAGAAAAGCAATTCATTCGCCAACGTCTCGCCTGGATCGTATCGTCCAAGCACGATGTCAACCCTTCTCGCTCAACACTTCAATCAGTCAACGCTTTCTTAATGTCATGACGAACACATGGTATTAAATCGAGTCGCTATCGAACAAAATGTACAGAACAAATATACAATGCACTTTACTCATTCTCAACCGCCTCGACAATAGCCCCCGCACTTCCCTGATCAAGCGCGTTCAGCACAGCCATGTCCTCCTCGCTGATATCAAAGTCGAAAATACTAGCGTTGGCAACGATCCGGACCGGGTCGTCTGTCTTGGGCAGCGGTACCCATTGCTTCTGCAGAGCGTAGCGAATCAAGACCTGCTGCGTCGTTTTTCCGTACTTAGTGGCAAGCTCAACCAGCGTAGGGTCGTTGGCTTTGTAGTTGCGAACAATAGGCGAATACGCTTCCACAACGATACCGTTCTTCTTGCAGTACGCATCGATCACGCGTTGTTGGCTCCAGGGGTGGAGCTGCACCATTAGCACCAAAACATCCCTATACCCTCGGATGACTGCGACTCACCTCAATCTGATTCACATGCGGCGGCCACACCTTCGCCCACGGCTTAAGCTCCTCAATATGCTTAACCCCAAAGTTACTAACCCCAATAGCCCTCGCCTTCCCCTCCTCATACAACCTCTCCAACGCCTGCCAAAGCTGCTTCCTCCCCGCACTCCCAGACCCCGAGCTATGAATCAGGAACAAATCCACATACCCCCCCGCACCCCCAACCTTCTCAACACTAGCCAGCAGCTTGTCATATGTAGCCTCCGGCGAGCCCGCAGGACTCAGGATCTTAGTCGTCGCGAAGATCTGGTCGCGCGGGATTCCCGATTTCCGAATCGCCTCGCCGACTTCGGCTTCGTTCGCGTAGAATTGCGCCGTGTCGATGTGGCGGTAGCCGGCTTCGAGGGCTTTAAGGCACGAGGTCACGCATTGGTTTGTTGGAGAGCGGTAGACGCCGAAGCCGAGGCGGGGTATCTGGACGGAGGTGCTGGGGAGGGGGAGGGTGTCGGTGATTGTGTAATTGGGCATTTTGTTCGTTTTCGATCAGCACGGCTGTGTCGATTTGCGAGAGTTGTGTTGAAGTGGAATTGGTGGTGTAGAGAGTGGTAAAGGTCGGCGCGAGGTGAGTTGGTTTTGAAGCTCTTTTGCCCCGCCGTCGGAAATGATATCATCACGGGCCGGGTTTATTGCGCAATTCTTTCTGTGAGTCAAATAGCGGTACCTTTTCAGATTCTGGATTTTTCTATAGATGTTGTTGATCACGCAATATCATATTGGACAGGGAAATTTGCATATTTATTTGACCGGTGTCTACAGTCTCGATGCCTGAGAACTCCCCTGATACCTGCGTTGAAATGACCTGCCTATGAGAGAATGAGTACCAGGGATTGGTTTCTTCGCCATGGACGTTATGCTCACTGGACTTGCTCTCACAAAAAAATTTCTCCAATAATTCTTGCTCAAGCATCACTATCTATACTTCAGTAGCTTTCTATGTCCCCATCCAAGCAGGCACTAAGAGGCGCAGCCAAACAAACCCATGAAGCCAAAAAAGACGCGCCTTACGAAAGAACAAGAGAAAAGCACGTCAGAGGGAGCTCTTACGAATGAATCTCAAATTCAACGTGCCCTTGCATCGCTAGAAACGGTCGGAGCTCACATTGAGAATCCCTCTCTCGAAACAGCAAAGCAAAGACTACAACGCTATCAGGGAGTTACAGCAGAAGATCGAACTGACTATTTGGTCTTGGAGCTGCTTTAAGTCCTCCCTCCTGTTGGACAGAGAAATTTGTGCTGTGATGTATTTACGCGGGATAACGACCAGCTCCAGAAACTCAAGAGGGAGCTCCGGGAGTTCCTTTTTCATCCTTGTAGGACTTTCGAATGTCCTTTCATCGATATGTCCTGTTTGATGCGTGTCTAGTGAAAGCTACCAGCGGGAAAACGCCAAAAATAAGCCCTGTTGGTAGTGACGATGACGGTCCAGATCCGGCTCGGGCTGATCTGTCTAAATTAAGAGGAGATGTCCTACTTCGAGATAACAACCGCTGCATAATCTCCGGACATTACGATGTCTATCAAATACCCCGGAAAGAGCGAGAAGGTTTGCTGACTACATATACTTCATGTTCACACATCTTTCCGTATTTATCGGGGCCTAGCACGTTGAATGGTATATTGACTGACGGAGAAGTAAGTAATATCAATCCTTTCTTATTGAAACATTACTAAAAAAAAATTCTAGTTGAGTAGGGTCTCTCGTTTTTGGGCATTCGTCTACCGATACTTCCCGAATATCAAAGGGGTATTAGACATGAACAAGCCAGGGGAGATCAATGCCCGGCGTAATACAATGACAGATGATAGCATATTGTATACTGCTTTCGCGAGCTTTCAGTTGACGTTGGAACCCCTTGGGGTATGTCTGTTTCTCCTATATTCTTTTTATGCTAATTATCTAGGGCCATACCTACGACATCAGAACATTTGATGGATTCCCCAACCCTCTACAACAGATGGTTGCCTAAAGACAGACAAGTCTACTTTCAAACTACAACGGACATCAAACTCCCGGATCCAGAACTCCTGAGAGCGCATCATGCAATAGCGGGATTCCTTCATGCAAGTGGAATCGGGGAAGAAATCGACAGGATTCTAGAAGGTGACATGGAAGCTGAGGAGACATAATCCTTCTGGTATCGATTTAGAAAGGGTGAATCACTTGCTTACCGCCATCAATTAACCTAACAATAACTCAGGGGTACTTGTATTTATAGCTAGTCCGAATAAACTACGCATAGAACCATAGAAAGCGAGTACCATCCATGGCTTCGCGGTTATTACTGTGGAGGAGGCTGGTGATTGGGTGGCAATACCGTTCCGTACCGTACCGCTGGCAATCGCAGGGGCACATGGCGGTACGGCTTCGATAACGACATTCCACGGCAGAAACACAGTCAACATCCAGCCTCTTTTTTTTTTTTAGTATTCTTCTTCTTCTTTAACTACTTGTCAATTATCCCTCTTTCACGGATTTGCTGCATCGTGAAAGATTCTTTGTGTTCTATTCTTCTTTATTGACCCCCCCCCCCTTCATACTCCGTCCCTCTTACCGACTCCGCGATTGGAGAAAAGGAAAAAAAGCGGTTCCTTACCAACTCAACCCAACCTTAGCAAAAATTCCAAGCAGAGCAGCCCTGGATGCCGCTATAATCCAGCATCCTCTTTAATCATGTTGCAGGTCGAGAAGCAATGGATTAATGTGCAGCAGAAGACATTCACCAAATGGTCAGTCGCATTTTGTTTATCGTGGTCCCCTCTTCACCCCCTCCGTCCCTCCTTGCCCCTCGGACGAAGCGCCGGGGAGTTTGTGCCTGAATTCTCCGTTGTGTCGCTTTCTCTATTGACTGATGTGGAAAAAAGACCTGTTTGCTAACTATTGCCACTCTACAGGCTCAATGACAAGATCAAGGTTCGAAATGTCTTAATCGATGATCTCGTGGTCGACCTCTCCGATGGTGTGAGTCCTCACCCCATACCCCGATATTCCTGTCGACTTTGTGCGGACAAGCTCGAATAATTTCGCATGAACTAACGTTGACCGTTGCTCTCCTAGGTCATCCTCATCCACCTCCTGGAAATCCTCGGTGCAGAGTCCCTAGGTCGATATGCCTCGAGACCCAAGCTCCGCGTGCAGAAATTCGAAAATGTCAACAAGAGTCTTGATTTCGTCAAGGGGAGGGGGATCCAGATGACCAACATTGGAGCGGAGGATGTGGTTGATGGAAACAGAAAGATTATCCTGGGTCTGATTTGGACGCTCATTTTACGGTTCACCATCAGCGATATTAACGAGGAGGGTATGACCGCCAAGGAAGGTCTGTTGCTGTGGTGTCAGAGAAAGACAGCTTGCTACGACGGTGTCGAGGTCCGCGATTTCTCTACCAGCTGGAATGATGGCCTGGCGTTCTGTGCTCTTCTCGATATCCATCGTCCCGACCTGATCGACTACGATGCTCTCGACAAGAGCGACCACCGCGGAAACATGAAACGTGCGTTCGATATTGCGGCCAACGAAATTGGTATCCCCGATTTGCTCGATGTCGATGATGTTTGTGACGTTGCGAGACCCGATGAGCGTTCGCTGATGACCTACATCGCCTACTGGTTCCATGCCTTTTCTCAACTGGAGAGAGTGGAGAATGCCGGTCGTCGTGTGGAGAAGTTTGTCAACAACATGCACGGAGCGTGGGAGATGCAGAACTCGTACGAACGACGAATGAAGGAACTCATCCGCACGATCCGAGGGCAACGTGATGGGTGGAAGAACTCTTCCTTTGAAGGAACATACAAAGACGCCAAGGAGCAGGCCCGCCAATTCTCGCTTTACAAGAGAAACCACAAGCGTCAATGGGTTGCGGAAAAATCGGACTTGGCTGCTCTCCTGGGCAACATTAAAACCAAGCTCAGTACCTACCGGCTGCGTGCCTACGAACCCCCACCGGAGCTTACTCCAGATGCCTGCGACCAGGAGTGGGAGTTACTGACAAAGGATGAGCATGAACGTAGTCAACTCATCAACGAAACCATCCGAGATATCAAGAACGCCCTGCGTCGCTCCTTTGCGGACAAAGCCAATGACTTCGCCCTTACCCTGAAAACCCTCTCCCTTGCTATTTCCGGTCTCGACGGTGATGTAGAAGACCAATTAGCTCATGTTCGGAGACTCAACGACAACCTCCCTCCCCTTGATGCCTTCTTAGATACCATTGCCGCAATAGATGAGCAGTGCGCGGAAGCCAACATTGAAGAAAACGACTACACCACATACACCCTAGACGAACTTTCGTACGAGCTGAGCCTGGTCAAATCCAGCATTTCCAAGAAACTGGCGTTCTTGGACAATCAGCTTGTGGCCCGGAACATGACGAACCTCACACCGATTCAGCTGGAGGAATTCGAATCTGTATTCCGGCACTTTGATCGTGACTCATCCAACACACTGCAAGAACTGGAATTCTCTGCTGCGTTGGCGAGTTTGGGTCTTGTATACGATGAGGACGAGATGCACGATGTCTACGTTGAGACGTGTGGCCCTGCTCGGCTTCAACAGAATGCTGGTGTCAGTTTCGAGCAGTTTATTCGGTTTATGGTCAGTGTCACGGAGGATCAGAATACGGCAGAGCAGGTTTTCCAGAGTTTCAAGGAGGTTGCAGATGGAAAGGTATGTTTTGTCCGCCCTAGGATAAAATCAAGAAACTAACGCGTGTCTTGCAGCCCTATGTCACAGAAATCGACCTTCGACACTCCCTTATTCCGGACGAAGTTATCGAGCACCTTGTTCAAACAATGCCGCAGCATGATGGCCCCGATCTTATGGAAGACAGAGATCTTCCGAAGTACGACTACATCAGCTTCATGGAGAAGTTAATGGAAGCCAACAACAACAACAACAACAACGACGACGACGACGGCATAAGCGAGGTGTCCGCCAATGGAGATTAACTGCATTATTCGATTCATCCAGCATTTTCGGTTGTTCAGGTTTTCGTTTCTGTTTTACTTTATCTGTTTTTTTGGGTGCTCTATGGGTGTTCTCTGGAGCTCGGAGGGTTTGGCTCTTGACTGGCGACCACATTGATCATGCATACATTTTTCTTTCTTCTTGTATTGTTAGTTTCTGGTTTTCTGTTCTCTCTTTCTTTGATGCCTTATATCCGAGCTCATGGGATGACTACGTTGTGTGTACGCCACAATTGGGGAAATGGGGGTAATAACTAAAAACAATAGAAATCATGTTAATGGTATCTGTCACATACTTGTACAGACTGATCTTAAAATAGAGCATAAAGTGGTCCAATTGGCGTGTATATCACGTGACCCGATCTGCGGGAATCAATGAAGCGCGGCGGAGAGCTTGTTTGTTCCTCGCCAGCTATTCGATTTCTCCCATCAAGCCGCGCAAGTCATTGCCTTTATCACAATATATTATCCTTTTTGGATTATTATTTAACGTTCTTCATCCTCACCTCGACCCTCTTGCGACACGTCCAAAATGGACCGCACCTTGGACGAGATCATTGCCGAACGTCCTGTATGTCTAACAGCTCTGCATCGACAAACGACGAGAGAACTAACGGCCTAGCAGCAGAGACAACCCCAGAACCAGAACCGTGGTGGTCGCCGCCCTCAAGGCCGTCGCCATGATGGCGTGAAAAAGGTATTACCTTTTTTTTTTTTTTTTTTTTTTTTTTTTTAGGGAATTGCGCTGACATGTCGGGTTTCTCTGAAATAGGTCCTCCCTCCTGTTCTCCTTTCGAGCTTTCCTCCTCCTCTACCTCTATCTCTACCTCCTCATACTCTCCTCGCATGGTGAAACAAACCAAAAAGAAAAAGGCAAAAAAAAAAGAAAAAAACGCAAATGCATTCGCTGGCTGGACCTGTCGTTTCAAAAGACGCTACACCGCGAGGGACGGAGCTTTTTTTTTTTAACACAACGCAACGATAACATAAGTTTGACTTCGAGCTGACCTTTGTTTTCTCTCTTTTTATTTATGACAACAGTCCTATAGAGAGGATAAACCTGATTTGGATCTGTAATTATCCGTCCCTTACACTTGTTGATGGCTTTGAGCGATGCGAATTGATTGCTGACAGGGTTGGGAATAGTGATTGGGTCCACGACAAGTACGAAGATGATCGAGAGTGTATGTTTATGTCGATACATGGTGATGGTTTTTGTGGTGTTGACTGTTTTCTAGCTCGCCCGTCCCGCGCTCCGAGACGCCAGAGAGGTGATCGTTACTCGCCGTTGCCTGACGACCGGTATGCATTCTCCTGGTCAGTCTAAATTTGCTAGAGGTTGCTAACCATGATAGTACCTCCGCACTAACGAAGATTCGCGTCGAGAACCTTCACTACGACATCACAGAAACTGATCTCGAGGTTCGTCATTACTCGACACCACCACATGCGTGTCACGCTAACTAGCTAAGGACCTATTCACTCGAATCGGCCCCATCCTCAACCTCTCCCTGGTCTACGACCGCGCCGGCCGCTCCGAAGGCGTCGCCTACGTAACCTACAACCGCCTCAGCGACGCCAAAACCGCAATCGGCGAATTCGACGGCGCAAACGCCAAGGGCCAGCCCATCCGCCTCACACTCATCCCCGGCGGCGGAGGCAGAGGAAGACAGCAGGACCGCAACCCCTTCGACAAAGTGGAGAGACCGCGAGGCAGCCTTCTCGACCGTGTCGAGCGGCCTCGGGATTCTCGCAGTCTGAGCCCGGAGGGCGCCGAAGGCGGACGACGCCGGCGCGGCCGTGGTGGTGCTGGACCTGCTGGCCGCCGCAGTGACGTCTCCAAGCCACCACCGGAGAACATCGATCGCTACGTCCCCGGCCAAGGCCGACGATCGCCGACACGCAGAAACGGAGGAGACAGGCGACGAGGAGGAGGCCGTCGCGATGACGGGAACAAGGCGGCTAATGGCCGGCCTCGCAAGACGCAGGAGGAGCTCGACCAGGAGATGGAGGATTACTGGGGTGGTTCTGCGAATGTTGGAGCTGGAGCTGCGGATCAAGAGGCTGTTCAGGATGAACCGCAGCAGGTTGCGCCTGCTACTACGGCTGCTGCTGGGGATGACGATGTGGATATGATTGAGTAGAGGTGCCATCTCGCCATCTACGGTTCTTTTTTGTCTTAATTCTCCATTCTGTTATGTCGATTGGTTTAAACAGGTAGATTCCAACTTGGTTATTTGGGTTTGGTTAATATGATTTCATTGTAGTATTCACCACTAGTATTAGTTGAGCAATACAGGAATATGCATATTCATGGGTATTACCATAGCCTCAGCACTCTGGCATCATTCACACCGTGCCATATTCATCAACAAGAGACCGCACCGCAAGGCTGTTCTGTCTACCGCCACAACCCATACGACTCCCGACAAGCCTTCCACAACTTAATAGTCCCATCCTCACTCCCAGTCCCATAAAGCTTCCCATCCGGTGAGAAACTAACAGACCAAATCGGCCCGTGATGCCCCTTCTGAACCTCCAATTCCTGTCCCGTATGCAAATCGTAAACACGCGCCCATGTATCCTCCGCACTACCCGTGACCAACCGTCCAGACTCGCTGTTCACAGCCACGCTCGCCACGTCGTATGAGAAATCGATCTTCTTCAGCATCCGGCCCGGGTTCATGCCGTCGAATAGGTATACGGATTTACCGGCTGCCACGGAGAGAATACCCGGGTCGCTGGGGCGGAAGGCGAGACTGTTGAGTTCGCAGCTACCGATTGGTCCGTCGACGGTGTATTCGAGGACGGGGTGACGGGAGCGGAGGTCCCACCAGCGGATTTTGCGGTCTTCGGCGGCGGTGGTGAGGATATTGTAGTCTCTGTTCCAGATGATGGATTTGATGGTGCCGCCGTGGACGCCCGGGCCAATTTCGTAGCTTGTCGGGTCAGGGTTGGGTTGGGTTCCTGTGGGGGAGGAGGAGGTACTGTTGTCGCCGCCGCGGGTGAGGTCGAAGATGCGGAGTTTCCTTTCCGCGCCTCCGGTGGCTAGGATTTGGGGGTTTTGTTGGATGGGGAATGCCACTGCGCGGCAGATGTGGGCGTGTTGAAGGGTGTGGAGGCATTCGCCGGTGTGGGTGTCCCAGACCTTGCTGTGGTTTGTTAGAGGTTGCCCGGACGTGAGGTCGACGCAACTTACGCTGAGAAATCTGCTGCTGCGGTGGCTGCTATGTTGGCGTCCGCGGAGAGTCGAGCTTGCCAGACGGCTCCCTTGTGGCCGAAGAAGGTACCGATCCTAGGATAGAGCATCAGTAAAGCAATTCACTATCGTGATATGAAGATAAGACCAACCAATCACCAGTAATGCCATCCCGGAGCATAGGGTTGTTGTCTACAACGGTTATTTCCTGACATAATCAACCATAAAAAGAAAGACCTACCCTTGCAAGCTGAAATAAGGTAGTACTGATCATCCTCAACAGTGGAAGAAAAGTTGAGGTGTGGCACAGGACGAGAATGTCCGTGACAGGTTAGAGGTACCACCTTCGGGATGTCTTAAACAACGGTCAGCCGCAGTCTGTTGAACCTCAACCCGGGAGACACAAAACCCAACTAACCTGAAGCCATTTCAAAAGATGAAGCTTGAAATTGAGGATACAAAGGTTTGGATCCTTCAATGGAGACGAATTCGCGTCCAATCCCAGAGTCGGTCAAAGGAACGATCGATCTTGATTTCAGCACGGAGCACCACACGGACCCAGTAAATCAAGTACAGAAAGTCAAATGAATGGTCGTAAGTAAACCGAACAGACACGTCGAAACAGTCAGAGATATATGCAGAAAGGATAGAAGGAAATTCGTCAGGTTCGTCAATTCATCAACAGGACGGTGGGGGGGTGCAAACGGATGAAGAGAAGGGAAGGTGAGAAAGACGACACGGGAAAAAGGGAAAAAGAGACTGGACGGACGGAACACCCAGTCCTTGGACAATTATCGAGTATTATTGACAGAGAAAGCAGAAACAAACAGGGACTCGGCCCATGTAGCGAAACAGACCGGGAGGAGAGTCTGTAAGTCTGCTTTGATACTCGTCCAAGCCAAAATGTCCGATGGCTTGGCGCTATGCCGAGTTGGGACTAGTGGCTCTGCACGTGAGGCGCGTAGTTGGACTTCGATTGTATGGCTACTATGTACGGAGATGAGGTGCCACTTTTCCGACATAAAATAGCAACTACTACTACTGTACGGAGATGAGAAACTCTCTGTTTAAAAGCAAACATTCAAGGATATAATGTAATAGTCAGGTTCAGCAGTGCTGTATCTATCATTGGCTACGTATTCCCTTACAGTAGTAGTATTCTCGATTCATCCAGCTTCAGCATTCTCATCAGCGTCCTTACTCTATACATAGCATTGCATAGACTAGAACATGTAAAGCAATACAGACAAGCAATATCAAGCTATCATTGCCATAGTAGAAGTGCTCAAAGATATACAAGTATACATTTCTAGCAAGTTCCAATACGACTCCACCGCCCACGTGATATGATGTACGATTGACCCCGACCAACAAGTCATTCACTATTATCAATCCACCTCTTTTTGTCCTTTTGTCAATAGATTCTTTCTGCTGGATTCTGCCACTTTTACTCTTCCCCTATACTTCCTCTACCTCCACGACTCTGCGGTGACAGTCGTATGTATGGCTGACTTCAAGATCTCCGCGTCTTTGGAAGGCCACGGCGATGATGTAAGGCCCGCTCCGGCAATAGCCAAACAACCCCTTAGCCACCTTCACCATCCAAATACTGATGACTTTGCGATTTTGTCTCACAGGTCCGTGCCGTGGCTTTTCCAAACCCCAATGCTGTGCTGTCAGCTTCTCGAGATGCAACAGTTCGTCTGTGGAAGCTGGCCTCTACCCCGCCGCCGGCTTACGATTACACCATCACCACTCACGGCACAGCGTTCATCAACACCTTAGCATATTACCCTCCAACGCCTGAATTCCCCGAAGGACTGGTCTTCTCAGGTGGTCAGGATACAATCATTGAAGCGAGACAACCGGGAAAGGCAGTTGATGACAATGCGGATGCTATGCTTCTGGGTCATGGTCACAATGTTTGCTCATTAGATGTTTGTCCTGAAGGAGGATGGATTGTCAGTGGAAGCTGGGATTCTACGGCAAGACTATGGAGATTTGGAAAGTGGGAATGTGATGTTGTGATGGAAGGCCACGAAGGTAGTGTCTGGACGGTGTTGGCTTATGATCAGAACACCATCATCACTGGTAAGGACCTTGGTTGCGTGCGACTATCTGTCAGACACTCACACGCTTTATAGGCTGCGCCGATAAGATCATCCGGATATTCGATACGGCCGGAAACCCCTTACGAAGCATCAAAGACTCCCGTGACGTCGTTCGTGCCCTCTGCAAATTGCCCTCATCCCATCCCACTGGCGCGCAATTTGCCTCCGCGGGTAACGACGGGGTAATTCGGCTTTTTACCATTCAGGGTAAACAGGTTGCGGAGCTACATGGCCATGAGAGTTTCATATATTCGTTGGATGTCTTGCCGTCTGGTGAATTGGTGAGCTCCGGCGAGGATCGAACTGTTCGGGTGTGGAATGGGACACAATGCGTGCAGACCATCACCCATCCTGCGATATCCGTATGGGGTGTCGCTGCTTGTAAAGAGAATGGAGACATCGTCACCGGTGCAAGTGACCGGATAACCCGGGTCTTCAGCAGAAGCATAGAGCGCCATGCGAGTCCGGAAGTGGTGCAGCAGTTTGACGGGGCCGTGCGAGAGTCCGCCATTCCTGAGCAACAAGTAGGAAAAATTAATAAAGAGAAACTACCAGGTCCCGATTTCCTCAAGCAGAAGTCTGGCACCAAAGAGGGTCAGGTGCAGATGATCCGAGAACACAACGGCAGCGTTACGGCCCACACGTGGTCGTCAGCCACACAAGAGTGGATAGCGGTGGGCACGGTTGTCGATGCAGCTGGCAGCGGGTCAAAGACAACATATGCTGGGCAAGACTACGATTATGTTTTCGACGTCGACGTCGAGGACGGCAAGCCCCCTCTCAAACTTCCATTCAACGTCTCACAAAACCCGTACGATGCGGCAACCAAGTTCATTGGGGACAACCAACTGCCCGTCAGTTACCTTGAACAGGTTGCTCAATTCATCATCCAGAATACACAGGGTGCTACTCTCGGTCCGCAGGAAGCCACCGGTGCTGATCCTTGGGGTACAGAGAATCGGTATCGCCCTGGAGAAGCGGAAGCTCCCTCCGTGCCTGAGTCGCGGCCACAAGTCCTTCCTCAGAAGTCGTACCTCTCGATTAAGTCTGCTAACCTAAAAGTGGTCGCCAAGAAGCTCCAGGAGCTAAATGACCAGCTTGCGTCTTCGGGGTCAAAGGAAATCTCGCTCGGGCCTTCCGAATTGGATACAGTTATTGCGCTATGCAGCGAACTCGAGTCGTCCGGAACCCTTAAACAATCGCCAGCAGTCGAGGCCGGAGTGAGCTACCTGTTCAAGGTCGCAACGACGTGGCCAGTCGCGAATCGACTCCCTGGTCTGGATCTCCTCCGTTTAGTAGCTGCAGCAACTCCAGTCACCGCAACGACAGCATACAATGGGCAGGATCTTGTGTCTGGTATCCAGTCGAGCGGTGTATTCAACCCTCCTTTGAATGTGAACAACGCCATGCTTTCAGTCCGCATGCTCGGCAACCTGTTTGAAACCGTTCCGGGTCGTCAGTTGGCCACGACCAAATTCGACCAAATTCTAGCTGGGATCAAATCCGCCCTAGCTAGCAACGGGACTCCGAACCGCAACCTCACCATTGCCGTCGCAACCCTCTACATCAACTACGCCGTGTATTTCACAACTGAAGGTCGGGAGTCGGCGCCAGAGTCCTTTGAAAGGGGTCTAGTGCTCATTGAGGAATTAACCAAGATGCTCTTGGGTGAGAAGGATTCGGAAGCCGTCTACCGTAGCCTCGTCGCTCTGGGGACTCTGATCAAGTCTCTTGGTGAGGAGGTTAAGAGTGCGGCTAAAGATGTCTATGATGTCGGTTCTGTTCTTGGGAATGTCTCGGGAAGTGCTATTGGAAAGGAACCACGAGTGAAGGGTGTTGTTGGTGAGATTAGAGAGTCTTTGGCATGATGAGCCCGACTCTTAATGGCGAATGCATATATTCCAGTATTAGCAGGGTTATCCTACGATGAATGAATATAACAGCGTAACTCTTAGATTTCTCATTTTGGTCGTTAATTCATAGTTCATACTTCAACGTATAACACATTAAAGCCTCCCCTCCGCATCAACACCAATTTCCAAAACCTGATCAATCCCAGGATACTGCGGCAAATCCAACCCATACTTCTCCACAATCGCCTTCGTCAAGAACCTCCCCCCAATAAAATGCCTTCCCTTATAGTGCTTCACACACGGCTTCGGTGCCGACAAACTAATCAAGCTCTGCGGCATAAACTTCGCCCCAGGGCCCTCCTTCGGCGGACCTTCCTGGATATCCCAGGAACTAGGCGCATCAACACTCAACACGGGAACAGAGGTAGACTCGATCTGCGAGATAATGGAGGGAAAGGGTTCGCGGAGGGGACCGCCGAATGAGAAACCGAAGATAGCGTCGACGATGAAGTGTGTGGATTTGAGGGCTTCGCTGAAGTCGGTGATGAAGGGGATGGAGAGGTTGTTGAGTTGGGTTTTTAGGCGCTGTTTAGTTAGTACACCGATCATATTGATGAGGGAGAGGGTTGAGTTGGGGGAAATCAATACCTGGTAGAGCTCATTCTTGCCCTCCTTGGGATAGTAGATGGACGGGTTGTAGCCGTATTGAGCGAGATGGCGTGCTGCGACTAGACCATCGCCTCCGTTGTTACCAGGTCCGCAGATCACGAGAATGTTCTTGCCCGAGGTCAATGGGTGGACGCGGTAGACTTCAACCTTGTTAGTACACATGTCTACATAGTATATCCTAGACTTATGGATGTCTTACCAGCTTGCGAGACAGATAATCCGGCCAATTCCATTAGTTGGTCTAACGACCATCCGCCGATTTCCATGAGGTCCTTGTCCAGGGCCGCGGCGTCTTTGGAGGATATTGCCTATTGGTGTTAGGATTGAGATACCTTGGTGGTATATATGTAGTTGTACATACCTTCAGCGACATCTTGGTTGCTGTGGTGTAGTTTCTGAGCGTGGTGAATGGAGATCGTCTGAGAGGGAGCAATGGGCGAAACATGTATGTCCTCGATAATTAATGTCGAGAAGTTCTGAATATAAGAACGTTGGATGCGTGATATCAATGCGATTACATCACCCCTCCTCAGAGTCCTAACCCGTATTCGGAAGACCCCCCCGGAATAATGAAGCTGCCGAATATCCGATCGAACTTCCGCGGAGTGGGAACTGGGATGTCGAGAAATTGTTTTGCGCGATTGTCATCAATTCGGTTTATTCATTTTCTCACATTTATCAAAGTGTCGTCAAGATGGTCGTCCGCATTCGTCTCTCGCGATTTGGCAACAAGCACCAGCCGTTCTACAACATCTGCGTTTCGCAGGCACGGTATGTCAATTTTTCTTCCACCCGAATCACCACCATCCACTACAACCATACATCCCAGATAACCCGAAACCATACTAATACCGCTGCATCAGATCTGCCCGAGACTCCAAACCCCTCGAAGTTATCGGAACCTACAACCCCCTCCCCCAACGCCCCACGAACCTCTCTACCGAACAAGCGCGCAATGCCAGACCATACAAGGAGGTTGCTCTCGACCGGTCACGAGCGAAGTACTGGCTTGGTGTCGGGGCGCAGCCTAGTGATGGTGTGTGGAAGTTATTGAGCTTGGTATGTTGTCTTGAATATCTGGATTGGGAGTGGAGTTGGTGCTAATTGGGATAGGCTGGTCTTGCAGAGGGGCAGACGAAGACGAAGACTGAGGGGTCGGAGTAGATGGTGTTGCTTCGGATGGACGTGTCGGATTGATGGTTCTACCTGTCATGTTCGGTAGAGGATGGACGGACTGGGAGTCGGACACTCTGCGGAGAACGAAAAGACTACATAAAACGACTATACGTGCGGCCGGAATCGATTTCTGGCCGGTTTTTCTGATATTTGGCATTCCTGGCGTTTGGACTTGCTTGGGGCGACATGATACAACTCGGGTTTCAGTTGTACGTATGTACGATCTGTGTATATTATGGGCGATTTTCGCTCTACGGTATGAATTGTGAGATTTAGTTTATGATCCGATAAATGTGCGCTGAGACATGCATAGATCATGTGGCAGGGATGCCGGTATCGACAGGCAACGATATGTTGATCAGGTGTCAGGGTATGCATGCATCTAGTATACAAGACACATCTCACCTCTTTATTTCTATTACATTTTATTGTTTTGCCGAAGTAATGGACTTTATGAGGCATTCAACTCTCTTATGAGTCACATCCTATTGACACTGCGTCATCCATCTCGTCGCCTTGAAGTATTACTGAAGCCTTTATGAGCTGAAAGAACTCGAGTCGTCTTTGATGACCTCTGATTGGCCACGTGCACAGCCAACCAGCGACCGGACAGATGATGATCCGCAGGAGAGTTTGAGCTTCCCATGGGCCCGAATGCAGCCACCTGCTGCCCAGTACCGTACAGTACCATACTGTATTACAGGACATCAAGGCTTGCTCGGCGATTGATCTTTTATAAGAGGAATATAATTCATCTGAAGAGGTGATAGCGAGCGCGTTTGACTGAAGTTTGATCTTAAAAAGGGACCCTGATGCCATCAAGAGGTCGCTGGCTATTCGGCTGACTAATAACAACCTGACACCATTCCCAATCAGGAACCAGGGATCACTCTTATCAGGGGGTAGGATGACGGTCAGTTGACAAGATGATGGGGTGGTCGAGTACTTGTAATGCTCGTGCAATGAGGTATTTGTGTCATTAGAGTGGTTGATTTGGATAGTCGAATGTTAAAGAGCAATATGTGTGGTATGGATAGTGACATAATGCATTGTCTAGTTCCTAGCAGCTAGCAGGATGGCAAAGTTTATTAGATGACGCCGATATGCCCTGATCGAGGTTTATGCAGGTCCCATGAGTGAAATGCTTGACGAGACCTTGATCTTATCACCACTATTATTATAGTATTATCGTCATATATGCCTGGATGAGCATGGCTACTTGTATCCGTGGCATATGAATAATACAAGCACATAGTGATAATAACCGTAGATACTCGGTAGATTCAACGCTTGCTCCGTGCTTTGTACAGATATGCATTATCAGTGGAACTGTCAACTGGGCTCCACTTACATTCTTAGGTACGGGTGCGGACACGGACCAACAGTGCATCTTTCCACGTTTGCATCCGAGACTGCTATGGCTGTTCTCGGAATATAAAAATATCTACAATAGATTATCCGTACTCTGTACAGAGTAGAGGGGTCTGATATCGTGAAGTACTGAAATACAGATACAAATTACCATACAGAGTGTACGACGCGCGTGCGAGGGTCTGCCTGATTGCGGAAAAAGGGGAAAATAGAAAACAACTAGGCCCAGAGAGGATATGGCTGTAATATATCCAGTAATCTTTCAGACACTAAACCCGATAAGGGGCCGCTTGCTCGCCCACCACATCCCCCACCCCCGTCAAGACCGTTCCGGACCTTCGATTTTCTGGTCGTTCTTTTTTCTCTTTTTTTGTTCTCTCTATTTTTTTTTTTTTTTTTTTTTTTTTCCTCTCCATTTCTCGCTCGCTCTCTCCGGGTGATTTCGAGTCCCCTTCTTCACTTCTCTCTACTCCATACACTTCTCTCTCTTTCTCTACTATACAAGTACACCATCACGACACATTCTTCGCATCTTTTATCAATCTTGCATTTTCTGGTTGTTCTCGTCTCCCGTCTTGTTCTGCGACCTGCTTGGTCATACTCCTCTTTCCCATCCCCGTTTCTTTTCTTCTTCCACCTCCCCTCCTCCCCTCTATTCCTTTCTTCTTTTCTACATTCCGCCACCTTTTCTTCTCTTATTTCTTACCATTTTCCCATTCTGGTTATCATCATAAATTTCGTGTTACTACTACTTTAACTATTTATTTTCGTGCCTGATCATCTCTCGCTTGTCCGTCGCGCGTATTGCCGTTTTCGCCGCATTGTCAGGGGCGACTCGCGCCCCCCCCGTACGGAGTCTATCGACCATCGCACAATTAAGGGAAAACCCACCTTTTTTGACGCTCACTGACCACGACTTCTTTTTTTAAATTTTTTTCTTCTTACTGAGTCAAGCTACCACTCTTGAATCTCAGAATCTTTTATAATATTATATTCCCCGCTGGTCGTTTCGTGAGATCATTGACCTTCCCTCCTATTGCCTCCTTATCGTGGAGCCAAAAGTCTTGGGTGGCCACGCACGCACAACCACACATCCACACAACCTCGCTCGCTCTCTCTCTCTCTTCCCCTCCCTCTCTTTTGGAGATATCTAGCATATCCATAACCCTTTGTGAGGCATGAGCGGCAGTTCGAGTCAGTCTACCCGTACAAGCCCTGGGTCCTACAGTACCACACAGCGTACCGCATCAATCTCGTCCGGTTCCTCGCCGCCGCAGTACTCCCTCCCCTCATCTTCGCTGCCGCCCGCGACGGCCCAGAATGCGATGTCGACCGACGTGTATAGCCCGACCGCGTCGCATCCACCAACTTCGTTCAGCAACTCATTTTCCCACCCATTCTCCCCCATTGGCGCATCTTCCGCCTTCGACGGCGGCGCTGCTCCCGGCACCATGCGTCTAAATGAACCCGACCGGTCTGCACAAAGTCTCAACGGCTTCTCTCGCGCGGGCAGCATTGGTGGCGGCGCGATTCTGATGCGAAAGCTCCCACGAAACACCAGTCGCGAGGCGTTGCGCAGCATGTTGCTTTTCGCCAAGGATTTTGTAGATGCCGACTTCATCCCAGTCGACCTGCCGGAGGACACTGGATATTTGAGCGCAATCGCCCGCTTCAATTCCATGCCTGCAGCGGAGGAAGCGAGAGCTTTGTTGCATGGTAAGCCCAACTCGAAGAATGACGCGAACATGATTGTCGATGTTGTCAATGGCTCGGTTGGACCTAACCTCAACCCCGGTCGCCGAAACACCATTGACTATACCGCGACTCGAAATCTCTTGGGCAACGTTCCCACGAATGGCCCTATGTCGCGCTCGTCACGCTTCAACGGTACCTTCCAGAGCTTGGAACGGCTGTCAGCCACTGCGGCCAGCAACGACGCGTTGCCACCGGCCTCCGAAACGCGCCTGCACAATCTCTTTTCCCCGCAGTCACCTATCGGAAATGGAGTCAACGACCTCCCGCGCATCAGCGGCAAGTCCATGATTGACCAAGATCCAGATGAAGAAACTGGGGAACTGCTGAAGGACCCCGTTGGCTATGCCGAGAATGGGCATTCCGCTTCTACAGCCACCCCCCGTCGCTCCACAAATCCCCAGTTTCCCGTCTCCCGATTTGCCAACATGTCTCTGTCAAACAACATGGCATCCCCACCATTGCCCAACTACGCGTCCGGGGCTGGCGGCGGAAATGCAGCAAATGGGGGACCAGGACGCATGAGCAACTACGCCTACCCGCAGAATATGAACAACGGCATGGGCGGAAACCATGGTTACCATTACGGCAACCAGCACAATCCCCGCCATAGTCTTCCCGCCGCCAACCCGAATGACTTGAACCCGCCCTGCAACACGCTATACGTGGGTAACCTGCCTCCAGACACCTCTGAGGAGGAGCTCAAGGCGTTGTTTTCTAAACAACGTGGGTACAAGCGACTATGTTTCCGCAACAAGCAGAACGGGCCCATGTGTTTTGTGGAATTTGATGAGGTGGCTATGGCCAGCAAGGCGCTCAATGAGCTATACGGGTACAAACTGTCGAACAGTGTCAAGACTGGCATCCGTCTGAGCTTCTCTAAGAACCCCTTGGGTGTGCGTTCTGGTCAACCAGGCAGCATGGCGAATCCCAACCATCTTTCCCAACAGGGTGTTGTCCCCGGAAACAATAACGTTGGTGCGATGCACAACAACAATAACAGCAGCAACAGCAGCAACAACAACAACAACAACCATATGTTCTCCTCGGTGAATGGACCGCCCCCGGGTCTAGCGGCCCCTCCGGGGTTGATGATGCCGTTGGCATTGCGAAACAATGGACCTATCCACCCATCCGCCAATCATACTCACGCCGCCATGGCGAGCAACGGTTCATTCAACCCCAACGCGGGCCTGGGTATTCGGGCCAACGGTATGAACCCGATGATGTCGCCGACTCCGCCACTTGTCCACGGGAGTGGTACGCCTGCGCCTGGCCCCAATGTGGGAAGTTATAATTCATACTATCCCGACTACATGATGGGTCGGTAAACAAAAACACTAGCATCGTGATCGCTTGAAATAATGTCCGGCATGTTTGATGACAACTGGGGTATCTGGCGCTTTGGGATTCCTGGTTTTCATGAGCTAGATCAGCATTTGGAGGCTCCTCTCCTCCCAGGAGTAAGGATTATGGTTACTCTGGCTTTCTGTGTTCTCTTCTTGCTTCTTATGTTTTCTTCTTATTACTCCTTTTTCTCCTTCTCTTTAATTATTGACTCTTACGTTTATTATTCCCCCTTTACTTTACTTTTCTTATACTTGCACAGCATCGGACTATGGGCGCTGTTGTCGTTGTTTCATGCTCTGTTCTCATGTTTGGGAGGATTGCATTTTCATGCGTGTGTTGTTTGAGAAGCTTACGAGGATTATTCGTGTGTTGCAATATTTGCTTGATGTCTTGCCCAACCCCTTTGTTGTCGGATTCGTCGTTCCATTCATACCCCGTGTTTTGCTTTGCTTTTTTTGTGCGGTTTCTGACGTTTTTCTTGACTTTTCTCCTCTCTGTGAAATCAAACCTTTCTTGCATTGTTCTATTGTATGGCATATTGATCTGGGTGTGTATTCAGGGGATACAGGTGGGAAACGGTTGCATTGGTATCCCTGGTGCAAGTCTTCGGGTCTTTCGTTTTGCTTGATGTGTTTTTTACGATTGGTGGGAGTATTCTTTCTTCGTGCACTATTCCCTGCGTCTTGCTATAATTCAACTTGTTTTCTTTCTTTCTTTCTTTTTTTTTTTTTTTTTGTTTCCTTCTCTTATACCACCCCATTGGCATATATACGGAGCGAAAAAGAAGTAAAGGGCCAGGGTCGGTATCTTGTCCTACTACATTTACATGTGAGAGGCGTTCTTTTTACATGGATACAGCTTTGGAATTCTCATCTCTCTTCTCGGTCTGCGGAAGAGGCGTCCGGCTGTTAGGTTGGCTTACTGGTTATAGCGCATTGTTTTGCGGATGCCATAATTGTCTTGATAGCTTATTTGCATATTATTCCCTTGCTTTTAATGGTCTCCTTAACTAGTATTCTTTTCACTTGTGGATTGGATGTTTGTATTGCTTTACGATACCTTTACATGTATTTGATATCTCATTAGGATTGTATTCCTGAACTAAAATCTCAGCTCTATAACGATTTTCTTGCTCACGATGGTAGTTCGTTGGCGAGTTCGCGATGCGGTCACGTGAGTGCACGTGCCACCGGCAAACGCAGAAAAGTTTCTTCGCTTCGACTTCACGCTGTTTTTCTCCTTGTATCCGCATTGCCAACTCTCTGTCCAACGCGTGAACACATTCTGCCTGTCAATCAGATCAATTGCATCTTCTTTGCTATTAGCTTAGTTGAGAAGATCTCTAGAAGCAGGATTTACGGCCATAGTCGGGCCTGTCCTGAATTGAACTGCTCACCTTGAAAATTTCCCCCTCCACACACAAACACACAACCTCAAAATGCCACCACGGATACAAACCCAACGGGTTTCCAACTCTGTTGTCCCCTACCTCTCCTCTACCTCCTCCACATCCGTCTCCTCTACCTCATCCTCTTCTTCCTCCTGCACATCTCTCCCACCATCCTCCTCCACATCATGTCCCCGCCGCACCTTCTCCTCCACACCAGCCGCCCAAACCCGGCTCCGCAGCCACATGTTCGAATGGCTAAACAGCGAAGGGCGAAAGCTGCGATACCACGAACCAAATGTCTACAAATATGTGACAAACCTGAGAGACCTGGCCAAGGACACTGTGCCCCCGGAGCAGTTGTCGAAGAGGCCGTTTCCGCTGAACCAGAATTTTGTCAGTGAGCCGATTCTGAGTGAGGAGATGCGCGGGGAGATTTATAAGAGGGTTGCACAGGATAAGAAGAGTGTGAGGGCAGTTAGTATTGAGTTGAAGGTGGATATGAGGAGGGTTGCGGCTGTGGTGAGGTTGATGGAGATGGAGAAGGGTTGGAGGTCACAGGTATGTTTTTCTCTTTTCTTTCGTCTTTTTCTTTTCCCTTTTCCCCTGCATTGCGTGATGAGACAACAAAAAATATCGATTAGTCTTTATGACCTTGGTCACCAAGGAATGCGTATAACAAGTCTTATATCTGATTGCAATGCTTCTATCCTCTTCTTCTGTCATGCCAATGTTATATCAGTCACTAACTGGATACACCAGGGCAAACCACTGGCTCTCCCCTACTCCCGCGCGATCCAAGAAATGGTCCCAACAACCCGCTACTCCCCCGACCCCCGCGATCAAAGACCCCACGAATCCATCAACGACCTCCCCGTCCACCGCCTGACGGACCCCCAAATCTTCTACCCCGTCTCCGAATCCCGCCAATTCACCCGCGTCGACGCCGGCCGCGTCTTCTCCGGCGCGCCGCGCCTCCCCAACACCACCGTCGACGAAATCACAAACGACCCCTCCTCCTCCATCTCCAAAGCCACCCAGGCACCCAACCGTATCGAATGCGTCGGCAAAGGTGACCAGGAGACACAGGTCCTGCAGCCTGCGGACGCACGTATCCCGCACCCGTACCTCGTCGCGCACGAGCGCGACAGCATCAAGAAGCCCCACGAGCGGGGCGAAAACATCAAACGTTTCGCCTCCCGGCTACAAGAGGAAGAGCGCGTCGAGGCAGAGCGCAAGCAAGCTGCCGAGGAGCGCCGCGAGAAGAGGACTGCCAAGGTTAACCCTGAAGACTCGCGGTTTGAGTTCCGCTTCACGGATGTTGTCGTTAGTAAGGAGACGACTGGCGCTGATGGGCGTGGGCACAGGGCTCCTGGTCGCCGGTATGGTGTGCCTAGTTATGAGCGGAAGAAGGGTGAGGTTAAGATTCCCACCAGGGTTAATGTTTAACCTCTTTCCTTTCTCTTTGCTGTTTTGATTGGGTTTCGTTATGGTAATAGGTTGGTTGGTTGTATTTGTACATATATGGGATTTTCCCTTTTTACGTGGTGAATGAGCTGTGACTGTATTTATATCATGTTTATCAGATATGTGGTATGTTAAGAAATGTACGAATATCGATATCTATCTTCTACTTCAGTCTACTATAAGCACTTGGCCACATCTAATGCATTAGCATTACCTATCCTATCCTAGTTCTCCTATATCCATCCCCAACTCCATATATCACAGTAATTAACCCCGAAAATAGACAAACCAGAAATAACAGATACATATCCCGTATACTGATATGTAGATCGTAAAGCATAACACAAGGAAAAGAAAGAAAACATGCTATGCTGGGTATCCAAAGAAACCATCATAAAACCAAAAACAAATCAAACAAGAGTAACATAGCAGGCGAGAGAAAGAGACTCGCCCAAGCAAAGACAAAACAAAAGGAATTTTGTGTGGCATATATGCAGTTCCGCTGTGCATGTGCCTGTGCCTGCGTACATAAATGATATAACAAGAAAAATGAGAGAAAACAGAAGAGAAAGAGATTATTCACCATCCTCACGTACAATCTCCGCCTGCTCCGGAAGCTGCGGCGGATCTTCCTCTGCTCTCCCTTCGCCTTCGTCCGCCGCCACCGGCACAACCCCATCAACCTGATTCTTAACCATCGGGCTGCGGGTTGATGACGGTAATACCGGAGACGGAGGCTTGGTTACTGCCGTGCTCATGTGCATGGGACTCGCGTGGCCGTCTGTTGTGGGGGAGGGAGAGGGTTCGGGGTCGTCGTTGAAGCCGCGCCATTTGCGCCAGCCGTCGAAGTCGATTAGGGCTTGCATGCAGCCCCATTCTGTGACTTTTTGTTCGAGCCAGGGGAAGCCGACGGGCTGGGTTCGTTAGATATGGATTGAATAGAGGGGGATATAGGGGAAGAGGGAAGGGCGAACCTTGGTTAAGAAGTCGTTGCAGCCAGCGGCAAGGGCTTCGTGACGGTCACTTTGTAAACTGCTAGCCGTCAAGGCTACAATAATGACGGGGCTCTTGAATAGTGTCCGGTCATGCAGTGTATCCTCTTCCTTGATTGTACTTGAAACTCCCTGGCCTGCCCCTGACGTAAAGTATGAGTTGGTGTTGGCACTGGAGCGGCCATCAGGGGTCTTGGGGAAGACACCAATCCCGTTCAACCGTTCCAGTCGTCGAATCTCCTTGGTAGCTTCCAATCCGTTCATGACGGGGAGCTGGATATCCATCAATACCAAGTGGAAGCCACCCTGGCGCCACTTTTTCACGGCTTCTTCGCCATTGGCCGCACACTTCCAACGGACACTCAGACGTTTCATAAAGGCTTCCAGCAGTTTCTGGTTGATGATGTTATCTTCGACGATTAGGACGTTGATCGGAGGGACGGTGCCTTCGATGAGACCGCCGAACGCGGCACTCAGCGACAATGGACTGTTGGGCTTCTTGTCCTTATAAGAGGGCCGTGCTCGCGGTGACGACCCCCGTGTGGGTGGAGTCAATGTCTTAGATTGTGGAGATTCGGGTGCTGGTGGGAGTGGTGGCGTAGCAGCTGCCGGAGCTGCTTGAGGACTTTGAACAGCGGGGGTCACGGATTCGACTAGAATCGAGTGAGAAAAGTAGAATAGGAAGAGAGAGAAAAGAACAAACCTTTTGGCACTGGTGTCTGCAACGACGTTGGAGAGTTTGTGGGATGTGTGGGATGGCGTATCGTAGGTGGTCGACGGGCATGTCGATTCGCGCGAGTACTACCTGGAGATGGGAGAGGAGGAGCCTTGCCCGTAGCTAAAATCGATATCGACGGAGTCTGATGCGCATTGACACTGGTAGCAGCACTGGAAGCATGCGTTGGGGGCGTCGAGACATTGGGATTCATAGGCATAATGGAAAAGTAATCTCCATGTTCAACGGGATCGGAGTGGTGATAGTACATCGGTCGCGGGGACGGCTTAGGAGTTCGACGAGGCGGGACATCAATGACCAGAGCCTCCTCCACGCGCTGCCCCCCGGGGTAGTAGGTATCCAATACCGATGCCAGTGATTCCTCTGGGTTCAATAGCCGCTCCGGGGTGGACTGTTTGGTGGAGCCATCGCGCGGGACAATCTTGATCACGATGTCGGGCGAATCGAACGTCTTGCCCAACGAATTGGTGAATTTGACAATGACCTGGTCGCGTAACTCATCCACTACGGCATCATCCAGAATTGGCACCAACGTTGGGGAACCACCTGGCCGTCTAACCCAGATCTTGCGGGTTGACATCTCGACGTTGACTGGACCGCCGCGACTGCTAGTACCTTGAGCGCCGTTATGAAATAGTAGACCCGGGTCTAGGATACCGCTGACCAAGTGTTGTTGATTAGGCGGAAGCAGAGACTGTCTGCGCACGACAAGGCTAGGACGTTTGAGGGACGAAGAGGTAGGCGGAGGTACAGCGGACGAAGAGGTAGGCGGAGGTACAGCGGACGAATGATGGTAGTTATTATTATTTGGATTCTGATTCGAGGGGACCAATTCGGCCACAGGGGCAAGCGACGGAGTCGAGATCCGAGGGTCAACGATGGTGGTCGTTGTAGGATTGACACCGGAGCGTTGTTGTTGTTGTTGATCTTTCTGTAGTATCCTGGGCGAATGCAAGGCACCACCAAACGGATCTGAAAGGGGAGGCGGAGAAGGACTCGATGGACCGGGCGAGGACGCGACAGGCAAACGAGTCGACTGCAGCCCGGAGAAGTCGTTTCTTTTCCGAATTTGATCGGATTGTTGCCACTGGTCTGCGGTGGCGGAGGCGGCGGTCGTGGTAGTGGGACCTGGATCCAAGGAATTGCCCGACTGTTCTGCACCTTTTGGCTGCGATCCTCTTCTAGCTAGTACTTCGTCTGGTCGGCCTTTTCCTACCGACGCGGAACGCTCAATCGAGTCGAAATACTGTCCCTGTTGGTGGTTCTGCTGGTACTGCTGGTAATTATGATGGTGCCCCTGATAATCGGCGGAGGTACCGGTCGCCGGAGTAGCTGGGCCCGCGCCCACGAGTATCTCGTCCGGGGAGCTTGGGTGGTCGAGAGGTAGCGAGGAGACAACGCTATAGGCGCGGGGCTTTGCAGTGGACTCGACGGGGGAGGAAGGGGAGGGGAAGAAAGGCGCGCAAGAAGAGACGACGTTGTCGGAGGGCGAAGAGGTCAGAGTACTGGAGTCGACCGCTCTGGAGTCCGCCTTTTGCTTCTTTAGAGGCACAGTCGAGGTGGACGATCGCCGCAGCAGCTTCGATTTGAACAGGCGAGAGAGACGGTCGGGCATGGTGACAGTTTCTCGTATGGGAATTAAAAGAAAAGATAAAAATGAGGAGGGGTGTGTCACTTCATGGTAGTCTCAATGGGGTGAGGGGGCAGTAAGTGATAAGAGAGATACAAAGTATCTTCTGTAGAAGAAGGAATGAGAGTAAGATAAGAAAAAGAAAGAATGAACTCTCAGCATTGATTATTGATTAATCTGCATATCACTCTGTTAGTGAAGAAAAGAGGAGGGCGTTGGTATATTAAATGAAACAGGAGACAAAAAAGAGCGACATGCAGTGGCCAGAGCTTTCGGATTTAATCCCAGCAGCTATTTTTATGTTGTCAATACAGGAGTTCACTACTACTAGTTACTGCTGCATCCCAGAGTCTTGGTTTTTATGTAGTAGTATTATGTGTTGGCATTAACTGCATGTACTTACTAGTACCTCTTATTTTGCAATTGCTGCCCAATGGCTGTTGATAGCCATCTGTATTAGCACTTTATGGGCGTATGGATGTACGTGTATCTCTAGAATGCTGCTGACTATGGAGCTTCGTATACATAGCTATATTGAAGAGCATGCTGTATCCGGAGTATATCCCCCCGTACACCGATAGTCAGATCGCTTTCGTTTATACATTGCCAAGTTAATCCCTCAAATTGACATGGCGGATCCCCAGACACCGGGGTTTGTGGAGAACCACGTTCAATACCTCGAATCAATATTTCGAATCAAACAAATACATTCCTAAACCAGTATAAACTGTGCAGTGAGAAATACTTGGACATCACAAATCAAATACCCGAACCATCAATCCAAGCGGCCATCCGTCCGCTCCGTAATGAATGTACAAATAGAAAGAAAAAGAGTCAATCGAAAGGAGTGCAGGCTAATCAAGAAATATACTTGAAGCACACAGTATCCAAAAGAACAAAAACATCAGGACATGACATAATCTTGTAACCAGAATCACACCAAGAGATCCGACAAGGGAGGGTATCAATCAATAACAAAATAAAAGGACCAAGGGAAAAAAAAAAAAAAAAAAAAAAAGAGGGGGTCTTTTCTCGTCCTTTCTTTTTTTTTTTTTTTAACGCATGACGAAAGTAGCAGAAACATCACCCGGAAAGAACAAGAGCAAGGAATACGCCGGATTGCCAACACCAAACCCAATCGATCACAGAAGAATCAAATAGTTCGATGGCGCAATACCCGCTTCGCCTGTTGCTTTTCTGGCCTGCCACCATCGCCCGCTGACGTCGGATACTTCCAGGATCTCGTGCTTCGAGAAGCTGATCTCGTTGGCGTCTTCTGGGTTCGCATCGTACGAGTAAATTGCCTTGGCGCGGTACGGGTACTCGGTCGGTTGAGGAACTTCGCTCGGAATATCGCCAGGGTTGCCAGCCACCGAACCACCGAACCGGGACGCGTGGGGGTTCTCAGCACCAGGAGGACCGCCGGGATACCCAGACACTGGGGACGATGTTTCGAAGCCGTTGAGTTGAGCAGAGGTGTACATCTGGGGCATCTGGCTGGTCGAGGTCTCGGGACGGTTGCCGTAAACGTTCGACATATGCCGTGGGTTGTTTCCGTATCCACTTTGCTCCTTGTTGAGGGCAAACGAATCGATAAAGCCGCGATGAGAGGCTTGAGGACTGGATCCGAAGTAAAAGATCCACACAATCTAATTGATTGTCAGCACAAATTTGGGTGTTTGATTAGATGGCGGGCAACGTACAATCACCATGGACAGGAGGATAAACCCAGCCCCTGCCGCTTGTGCAGATGCTTGCTTCTGATATACTAGCGTGTTCGGGGCCAATGTAGTGAAGACCAGGCCCGCAGCCAGGTACGCAACAAGCTAAGAATCTCATTAGTATCGACTGAGTCTGCTTGAAGTAGTTCAAAAGCAAACGTACTGCAACGTTATAGACGTGGCCCGTATCCGACCCGAAGACGACGGTTATCCCTGTAATGACGCAGAACATGTAGGCAATAGCCCACCACGAGTAATTGGGGAATCCCCCCTTAACATCGGAGAAGATGGACGCGACAAATGCGATCAACCACGCCAACTAATCCGGAAACAATCATATCAGCACGGGTCCCTTGACCAACTTCAGCACACCAGGAAACCTACGATGGAAATAGAGATGGTTGCGAGAGCAAAAGGATCACCTAGCACATTGCTCGCTCGGAATTTGGCCATCTTGCGTGGAGGGATCGGTTTGTGAAGAGATGGAGATTGAGCAGAATAAGCGACCATGAAGGACGGTTGGCGTCGACTCGCGAGTGGACGAACACGGGGTGGTGCAGGATAGAAAACGAGGCTGGTAGGTCGGTCTTTTGGCTGTCGGTGCAACGGTCGATGATGGTCGTTGCGCGATGTGAGGTTGAATCGATTTATATATTTCTTGGCTCGATTTTGTGCTATTTCTTTTAATTCACGGTTCGTTCCGTAGTCCTATCGGATAAATACGAGTTGCGACGGTAAATGAATGTTGATTGATGGATGGAGGCTGTGAATCCACGTTGGAGAGGTTAGCCGAGGGAAAGTAAAACGAAGGCGCAAATCAGGCAGAAAGATAGTAGACAGTTGAAGAGAATAAAATGAAATGAATAAAATAAGGTAGAATAGAAAATAGAACGAATGTAGAGTAAAGACAGTACCTCAAGATCAAGGGGAAGGAGAGTGGATCGGAAGATAAACACAACAGCGGAAGGCAGAAGGAAGTCTCAACCGCCGCGTGTCTTACTCGAGAAGAAAATTGAACAAAGTCCCTTGCGGAAACGCGCAGATGGAAAAAAGATATAAAAAGGATCAAAGAAGCAAATATAAAAAAGTACGACAGCACCAGGCCGGGAATGAATGAAAAGGAACAAGAACGAAGGAAGAAGAGAAAGGGGGGAGGAAAGAAGAGGAAAAAAAAAAGAGCGTCAAGTCGACGGAAAACCCGATCGAACAGGAAAAAAGGAAGGATGAGTTGTCGATAAAATAAGAGAGAAAAGAGAAGGGCAAAAAAGATGGAGAGAATTGATTATGGAGAGAGAGCGGGAAAGGAGAAAAAAGAGCGAGAAAGAGAGAAAGAGGAAATACTAATGTGGACCGGAAAGTGGGAATTAAAGTCTGGGCTTTTGGTGGGGAAAGACACACAAAAGACACACGCACGCTCTGACTTGTTCCACCGTCCCCATGTCTAGACCCGAGGATCCTTCACAGACCATCTTGAGTCCTATTGTACTGCGTTATATACAACACTTCGTTATGCCGGAATTCCATGCAATACTCTTTGTCAATGTATTCATCATGTTTGAGCCATTGACTCGCACTTTGCTGCTCTTTCCCCAGGAGCTCACTATCATACCCTTCGTCACCTCCCATGATCCGTCTCTCAAGACTTTGTTCAATCATCTCCATATGAAGCAATGACCAGGGCCATGAGGTAAATGCAAAACACCGACTGATCATCCCGTTTCCTCCGAGTCGCGACAACGGCGACAGGATCCGCTCGCACACGGGAAGAATGGGCTGTATGTTCTCTTTGGTAGACAAGCTCAAGAGACCAGAGACAAGAGAGCATGTCGCGAGGCACCACGTTGCGTAGAAATACGGAGGCTTCCAGCCGCTCAGGTAATTCTTCAGGGATATCGTATACACCATCAGTAGGCATTATAACGAAACGGTTTTTGGAGAAAAAGACAGATTGGGCAAGATGGCGCAGAGATTTGGAAACAAGGAACAGTGATGTTGGTGGGCACCAACAACGGCAGATTGCTGCTGTTGAGAATGCAGTATGATAGCGATTGCAGAAGCACCCGTTATTCAAGCGTTGGTGACAATTGCGAAATTGACAGCTAAAGTGAGATGCTGAGCACTGAGTATCTTCTACAGTAGGGCTGATCATAATGAAGATAGAATTTTCCTTCGGGGTCCCAGGTGATCTCGCGCCATGGAGTGACCAAATCTGTCACGGAGCATGGACGCTAGCGAGCTGCACAGCATGTTTGATTATTTTGGCCTGTTTGGTGTAGAACATTCACTGAGCATCGCTTAAACCCCGAGCGCACACTAGATAGCTCGTCGCCGGCAGGCCTACCTCTTTCCTTTCTTTCCTCATGTTAGAATTTCGTCAGATAGTCTACCAATATATATTCATATTGCTCGAGACCGTCACAAGATCCGTGTACTCCAAAATCCGACATTGAAGTTCTAGCGGTAGGTCCAGGAATCGAAAAGATTTCTCAGGAAATTTGCCCAACGGCTTGGGTTGCTGCTTGGCGTTCCAGGTTATAGAGAGAAGAGTCCTGGTCTCGACTCAGACGAATGTTACAGTTTGCCAGGATTGGGAGCTTCAACAGTGGACGAAGCACCTTTTTCGCTATGTCTATATCCTCAACATCACAAACCAGGAACAGTTGAAGCTGTGATGGAGGGATATGCTTGCTCATTTCCTCAATGGCACAGTACCATTCGAAAAGCATCGCATACATGAACAATTTAGATACCGATGGACCAAGAGGTTTACCATAGTAAGAATCACAATCATAATCGTGCAATACCCTGTGACCCCTGCAGCATGGGGCTCCCTGTTCACATGAGCTGACGTTGAGATGGATGGTTAGGAGAAGAAGAGCCCTCATGGAGCTGAGAGTAAGTTTTTGTGGTTCTTCCAGGTCCCCACATTCAAAATACCGGACGAAAAAGTGCTTAGCAGAATAAAATAGGGGTGTAGCCTCATAGCTGGTAATTGGGTTCAGGCGTATGGGATAGTTTGGCTGGGGGAAGACGTGGTGGTATATCTGGCGCCGAACGGCGGGTGGAAGCCCCAAAAAGATGCCATGTTTTTTTTTTTTTTTTCCTTCTCGAGACACTGCTGGACATTGTTCAGTTCCATTGGTTCGACAAAGGAGAACATGCATTCAAACCTTGAGTGATTGGCAGTGCTCAATACTGTCCAATTGCTACCGGAGTACTCATAATATACTGCGAAAGCTCCAATTGACTAACTACCAAAGACAGTCTTTGTTCTGTGGAGCATTATCCACAAATTGTTCCCACTTGCCCCTATACCCGTCCAATCATTTTTTCGCAGAAAGACCCCAGTCACGTGTGGCCAACAAGGCGAGATAGAGTGGACTTTTGGCACGAGGAACTATGAATACATCGTATTTGAGAAAAGAAGGCGATATGGTGTCTATAGCAAAGGACGGATCAAGTGGAGATAGCGTGGCACCGAATTGTTAAAGTCAAGCCCTCATGTCTAGTGTCTACGGAGTACTCATCACCCCGAGAGTTCTTCTATTTCCAAGATCACCCTCTTTTATCTCCTGTATCGTTCTCCTGCATATATGCTGAAATCTCGAAATATGGAGGGCCCTCTGATCCCGGGGTCGAAAGTCGCAAACTAATGACCAAATTCTACTGGCTCTCAGAAAGCATGAAAAAGAAAATGGTATGTCTATGGAAGCGAGTGAATTGGTAAGCAAGATGAGACGAGAGGCAAGAGTGAATGGGTGGACGGCACTTACCAAATTGACAGCAGTGCCTTCTACTCATCTCCCTTTCGCTTGCGGAGCAGAACTGTCCTATCCTACTACTCCATGGAAAGCAACACGTTATTTCTGCACTGTTAACACAGAGATTTCTTTTGAAGACTTCTTACTTTTTACTATCAACGCTCCAGTTTCTACATCTGACGTTCTGTTGTGCTTGTCTCACGGCTATCAGATCCGGGTGCCCATCTGAACCACAGTCGATCCCAAGAGAACCGCGTTAGACTCGACACTGCCATAGTCGATTTGCTTCAAGAACAATGGAGACTGAAAGCGAAAAGACACCATCTCCCACGATGAACGCCCCGGCTCTTCGCGAGGAAGAAGCTCCCCCGGTTATCCAAGCACAGCACCAATGTAGCGATTGCGTGAAGCGATTTCTTGTATGGACTACTACTGCAATCGAATCAATTCAACGGTGTATGTCCTATGTTCAAAATGAGTAACCTGAATGGCTAGCGTCATGTAATTCTACCCGTTAAACTGCATACTGTTCGCGATTCATAGATTCCACTCGCTTATAGGATTCGAGCCCGCCATGCCTGGCGGTCGTCCTGCTACCAGAGGCACCGGGCTACGCCGGGTGATGGAAATGATCACTGATTCTGCTCGCTCTGAAGTTTAATCTGCTCAAGCCCGTTATGAAGACCAAGCCAATCCAAAAAGACCGCCCGTTCGCCATCACTATGTTGGCCAACATGTTTGGTTAGATGCCAAGTCTATCCGGACCCTGCGCTCGTAGAAGAAGCTAAATTGGAAGTATCTAAGACCGTTTTCGGTCCGCATGCCTACAAGATTGACCTGCCAACCAGCATGAGAATACGTCATGTGTTTAATACGCTATTAATTCCCTGGTCAACAAGGACTTCCCCCGCCTGTGGAAGTTGATGGAATAGAGGAATGGCAAGTTAAAGACATCCTGGATTCGCGCCAAAAAAAAAAAAAAAATACGAGACCGTGTCCCTGACTGAAGAATTGGCAAATATACTGGTTATGATGAGCCTGCAGCATATCTGTAAGGAGCTCGTGGACTAACCAACGGTCACGATGTACGCAACAGGAAAAATTCCTTGCATTAGCTATCAGATCTGAATACTATCTGAAATAATAGCATCTAGCCTCAAGACAAATCGAGACAGGGACAGTCTTTGGGGTCCGCGTAAAAGATGCCTCCAATCTGCTCAATTACTTTGCATCTTTCTTCCATGTTATATGCATTATGAATCAATCCGACTCCTTTCTTAGTTGCTTCCTCGAAAATTGTGTGTAAAACCCACACACCACCCCCCGCTGGCCAGCCAACTCGAATGTATTCATCTGAGTCCTTTAGGCCATTCAGCTCCCTCCTCAATAGGTCCACTCTCTTCCCATTTTTCCACCAGGTGGCCCCAAGACGACGCACTGTTAGGGTTAGAAATTTTCACAGCCAATTAAGAAAAGAGAGATAACTGACTACGATCACAATATACATCCTCTTCGGCCTGTGAACCTGCTCGCAACTAGAAGAAGGTATATTACTTTTTAAAGGGTTTGTAGCTTTTTGTAGCTATAGATGCTTGAATATTGAAAAATACAGTGGTAATTTATATTACTTGGAGAAATATTTATCTGTAGAAGCTTTCTGCTCAGTTTATTATTATTATTATTATTCATACACGCATCTGTCAGCCCTATAGGCCGAGTGGCGGCAGGTCCTGCGGGGCAGCCGGGTAAGCCGCCGTAATGGTAGTCGCTATGTACATCGTCGCCTTTATACACATATCCTGATATCTCATTCTGTGTGTTGTATATCCCGTGCTGCTGGTTTTCGTGCCGCTGTTCCCATGGCCACGAGGATCCATGGGCTTGTTGGATACTATCTCGTTTCCTTCCCTACTTTTGCAAGCGTGTAACCTTGGCTGCGTTATGCTGCCGGTTTCCCTGAGTCTGTTGTTGTGGCTCGGTATGTGGTTGGTAGAGTTTGAAACTGGCCTAGGAGGCCTGTCTCAAGCATGAAGTGCACTGCTTTTGGTACCAGGTCTGGCCGTGTTAGGTAGGTCCGGTAATCCAGCTCCTGTCTTGATCCCTGTGTAAGATGGCGCATTCGGGGTCCTGCCTGGTTGGTACAGTGGAGGAGAACATGGCGTATGTCTTGGAGGCCACGTCCACAGGAGCATTCAGTTGATTCCATAGCCTTGAAGGTACCAAGGTAACTGGCCAGCGCAATCTTCCCAGTTTGCATTTGAACGAGGACTGATGTAGCAGCTCTCCGAAGGCCTTGGTATAGCTGCATTGGTGCTTTTGAGGGTTCTTTCCATAAACGACGGACGGAGTTCCCATGGGGGGAATCTGCTCAGTGTATGTATATAATTTCAGTACCATAATACTCTATATACGCAAGTGGCCGGCTGGCTTGGGTGGCCGGTCCGCTTGTGAAATGCGTTAGTTAACTAATAACTTAATAAAATCTTGAATAAATCTTATCATCTTCAGATATATATATCATAGGACTTCATATTTCAATTGTATGATATATTAACGTCCATATCTTCTTCTGTTGTGGAATAATTGACATAGGGATTTGTGGTTTTTGTATGGGAAATTGGCTTATTGCCGAGCGAAGCTCTTTTAAGCGACGGGCTTTGGGAATGAATATTCACTCTGCTGATTCATGTTGCTTCATGAACTAATCTTGCCTACCTCGAGCATGATGGTTGAGCCCAGACAAGTGATCTAACAGCGGGTTGGGTGGGTATGCCTGAAGCCCAACTGCATGCTGAAGGAACTCAAACGCAGAGATCTGGTCAGTCGTTTGTTTTCAAAACCGTCCGGTATGTTTACTCTGGTTATATTGGATTGGGTGTGTTTCGCTGTCCATATTTATCCAGAAAGGACGAGTCATGGTTTGATTAGATCACAGGTGGGACCAAGGTATATACGAAATTCATTTCCATGCTCAAACGTCAGTTCACCGCAAGACATTGCGGGTAGCAGTCTCCGACCACAACTTGGTGTACTGCTTGTGCAACCAGACAATATGCGCGGGCATGGGCTCCGAGTCCGCCTTTCCAAGTCCCTTGTAGAAGCAACTCTTCAGCCCAAACACCGCGACGCCCTCATCCGGCTTCACAACCGCGGACATCTCAAAGAGACCGTCCGATTCCCGTATATCGCGCAGACGGGGCGAGTCACCGCAGCGCACTACAATCCGTTCAGGGGTCTTCTCGACGACCTCGAAGTGGTCCGTAATCAGGGTTCCCTTGTCGTATGTCGAGGAGCGCAGCTCTTCCGGCGACCAGAGGTGGTTAGCGGTCTCGGGACCTTGGTACTTCCGTGCTAGGTATGCGCGCTGGAAAGCATATCCTGCATCACATTAGCACCCATCCCTCTCCATACACAATCAAATCTGAAAGGAAACAAAATGCATACCCCATCCACTCCAAACACCCGCACAAAACGCCTCCACCAACTTCCCCTTCTTCTCCAGCAGCGCGGGGTTAATCTCCGACAGCGGCACCTTGCGGATACACAGATCGTGCGTCGTAGGGTTCTTCGAAGGGTTAAACTTGCTGAACAGCTTCGACTGGAAGATGTGGTCTGTGACTGGCAGCGCGACGAAGGTACTGTCGCGGGTGGCCCAGAAGAAGGTGCCCAGGGTGGCGGCGGTGCCGATGGTGGTGAGTTTGAGGGTGCCGCGGATGATGCCCATTTTGGTTTCTTTTTGTGAGTTGTAAGGGGAGGTGGTGGTTAGGAGGAGGAAAGAGGTGAGAGAGTTGAGATGAGGTTGTGCGGAGGTGGGAAGACGCGGGACCGGAGCAATTCCGACCGGGGTATTGCGATTGCTTTACAGATTGGCTTGATGCTACTATGGACAGAGAAGTCTGCTGAGAAACATCTACGGAGTGATAATTGCATGCTATTCCCAATTAAAGCTTGGTAGAGACTTGTTATGTCCTTGATTGTTGACATCGAGCTGATATAGTCCGATGATGTCATCTATACGGGTCTGGAACTGCTTCTAGTTATACGATACTTCTACTTCGCGCTATATGTTCATGAAAGCGCTGGGTAATTATACCAATTTAGGATACGGAGTACATCTATCTCATTATGTTGACTCGTGCAATGCAAATCCAAAGCGCTCAGACAAAGATATGTCCCAGTTGGCATCCGAGCTAACGGGACTATGCCCGTGCACGGCTGCGAGAAACACAAATCATACATGATGGACCCGATACAATCCATGATGCTCTTGACAAATGTTTCCGACTATAAGTCCAGCCCTTGCCTCCTTTACCCCGGATTTCAGCTCGGGTTATCCGAGTCGGAATCCCCGTGATTTGCACTTTAGGTTGCTGCTGCTGTGATTTTGCGGGGAAAGCGATCTCGATTTTTAAAAAGAGCATCCACCAGCTGCTCCATTTTGTTTCAGGTCTGCCAATCCATCTCAGTCCGCTGGGTTATCGATCGCCATGGTAGACCAAAAGGAACAGTCGTCTTATGAGGGCGTGACGAGCCACACAGAGTCCATGGCGGATGAAAACGCGCCCCCCAAAACATCCCTGGATGATTTGAAGGATGAGACCAGGGTCGACCCGAATAATCCACAGGTATATCCCTGTAACCGTTTGAAAAAAAAAAAAAAAAAAAAAAAAAAAAAAAAAAAAAAAAAAGAAAGAAGCAATCTCCGTAAGACGATAAACTGACCAATTGCACAGAACTGGTCCCTCGTGGCCAAATACACTACCTACCTGACAATATGCGCCTTCACCTTTCTGGCCAACGTCAACTCGAGCAACTTCACCGTCGCCACAAAAGCCATCATCCAAGAATTCCATGTCACCCAGACACAAGCAGGCGAGCTTGTCTGCTTCAATGTCTTCCTCTTTGGTCTGGGCAATATCGTCTGGGTTCCTCTAATGCGCGTTGTCGGAAAACGCCCCGTCTATCTCCTAGCCATGGTGATTCTGTGCATGATGAATGTCTGGTCCAGTCAGGCGTCAAGTTACCGCGAACTTCTCGCTTCGCGAATCCTTTCTGGTTTCGCTGCGGCGGCGGCTGATGCTACTGTACCTGCCGTAGTCGGGGATATGGTGGCTCCCCAGGAGCGCGGGCATTATCTAATGATTTTTCACTTGGCCATGACAGGTGGACTATTTGTTGGTCCGCTGATCAATGCGTATCTAGTTCAGGAGCAAGATTGGAGATGGATGTGTTACTTTTTGGCCATTGCTGTTGGGGTCGTGTTTGTTTTTTCTATCTTTACAATTCGTGAGACGTCATATCTGCAAGAGGACAATATCGAGACTCGAGAAAAACGGACGCAGCGGCAATGGATGTCTTTGACTATCGGATACGATCGACAGGCTTCGTTTGTTCGGACTTTGGTGGATATCTTGACTAACGCTGCATATCCTCCATTGATTTGGTGTGCGTTCACTATCGGGATTTCCGTAGGCTGGTACGTAATACCATTCCCCTCGCAATGATAGCTACTGACATCAATAGGAATATCGTCGTGCAGCTAACCGCGTCGCAAGCATTCACCGCGCCACCTTATAGCTGGTCCGCAGGAAGCGTGGGACTCCTCTCCCTGTCCGGATTCATTGGGTCCGTTCTAGCCTTCTACGTAGGAGGTCGACTGATCGATATCATCTCAACGCGGTTAACGCACCATCGTGGAGGCCAGCGAATTCCCGAGTACCGACTTCCGGCCATTATGATCCCAGGAACGATCGGACCAGCAGGCATCCTGATCTTCGGACTATGCGTCGCCAACCGGACACACTGGATCGGGGCAGCGTTTGGATATGCCATGCAAGCGTTTGGTGTGGCAGCTATCTCGAACGTGGCTGTAACTTACTCATTGGATTGCTATAAGCCGGTACGTATCTATTTGCCTATAACAAATCAGTGCGCAAAACTAACGAAACCAGGTCGCCGGCGAAGCCCTGGTAATCATCTTCGTCATCCGCAACACGATCGGAATGCTGCTGTCATTGTACGCATCCGATTGGATCAGTCGACAAGGTGCGGCGGCGGTGTTTGGGGAGATGATGGCGATTCAAATTGCGAGTATCCTACTAGCCGTTCCGTTGTTCTTCTGGGGACGACGACTGCATCGTGCTACTTTGAGATATGGGCCTATGAAGCGGTTTCAGAATGTGGAGTAGTCTAATATAGTGAGAAATATAGCATAATAGTATTGTTCATCCCAAGACAATAAGCAACTGCTGTAACGTAATCTATCACCGACCTGGCCAAATCACCGACCTGGCCAGCTAAAATATCCATACAAAATGCCATATTTCAAACCATCATATCTCAACATTCATTTACTATCTTAGCTTCTGACATTAGAAACAGATTATCAGTGAGTAAAACTACCAGTGAGCCAATTTTTAAATGAATTATACCTGTACTCCTTTTTTAATACCCACCTTCAGCTCTTACGCCTATATTACATTGTAATTTATACTATCTTGATAACTAGCTTAGGAAATGGCTTCAAATTGATAATACTTATTATAGTAATGTCAAGAATATTAGGAATCAAATGGTTTAATCTGCGTCTACAAGGACGTTGAGATATGATGGTTTGAAAAATAGCATTTTGTATGGATATTTTAGCTGGCCAGGTCGGTGATTTGGCCAGGTCGGTGATAGATTACGTTATGGAGTGACAAAGAGAAACGATGTGGAGCTGTGGCGTATTTTGGTTCTATCACAATGATGATATCGGAGAGTTGTTCAACCGACAAAGAACATCCTTACAAATCAAGGCATTGACTTCTAATATGCTATTTAAGGGGCACCAATCCCAGACAATGAAAGAATACCATATCAATTCTTTACTATCATCGTTTCAATACCCTCCAAAATGCCGAAGGCCTATACTCCCATCAGGGTTGGTTCCATGAACCTTGCCCAACGCATTGCCATGGCACCCATGACCCGATTCCGTGCCGATGATGCTCATGTCCCCCTTCCCATAATGAAAGATTACTATCAGCAGCGTGCTGTAGTGTCTAGGAGCTTGATCATCACCGAAGCCACCTTTATTTCTCCCCGAGCCGGCGGTTACGACAATATCCCCGGAATCTATAATGACGACCAGATTGCTATGTGGCGAGAGGTGACCGATGCCGTCCACGCCAAAAACTCATACATCGTTCTCCAGCTGTGGGCGTTGGGCCGCGCTGCAGATCCCTCTGTCCTGGGACATGAGCAGCTCCCAGTTGTCTCAAGCAGTGCAACTCCAATGACGCCCGAGAAACCGGCACCGCGATCACTGAATGAGTCCGAGATCCACGAATTCATCCAGGACTATGCGCAGGCTGCTAAGAATGCGATCAAAGCCGGCTTCGACGCCGTCGAGATTCACGGAGCAAACGGCTACTTGATCGACCAGTTCACCCAGGACACATGCAATACCCGCAACGACAACTGGGGCGGAAACGTCGAGAACCGCTCCCGCTTCGCCATCGAAGTCACGAAAGCAGTCGTTGACGCTATCGGTGCCGAACGAACAGGAATCCGACTCAGCCCATGGAGCTCTTTCCAAGGAATGCGCATGAAAGACGCGGTTCCGCAATTTACCCACCTCGCCAAGGAACTGGCCAAGTTCCAGCTGGCTTATGTGCATCTGGTTGAGTCCCGCGTCTCTGGAGGCGGAGATGCGCCCCAGTCCGGCGATAAGCTTGATTTCTTCCTTCAGGCCTATAGAAAGGCCAGCCCGGTGATTGTGGCGGGTGGCTACACGGCGAATAAGATTGACGAGGCGCTCGAGAAGACGTATGGTGATTATGATGTTATTGTTGGTATTGGGCGGTATTTCACTTCGAATCCGGATTTGATCTATCGGGTCAGACAGGGCATTCCTTTGCGGCCTTATGAGCGCGAACACTTTTGTACACCGAAGGATCCTTGTGGGTATATTGATTATGACTTTTCTCGTGAGTGGGAGTGTTCCGAGGCGGATGAAGGGGGCTGTCAGCCGTGAGGTGTGGACTTGTATATAATTAGACCCATATCTTAGAGAGTATGTAATGTTCGAAGGTTGACCAACTCTACTTTTAGACATCGATCAGTTTCTCCACAAAGGTGTGGATGAAGATGCTTTGTTTGCACCTGCTGAATTGCTGCCAAGCCAACTCGTAACCATCGCCTTGCTCTTCCTCTTCCTCTTCTTCTTTTTCGTCTTCTTTCTCAACACCCTCATTTCATGCACCAAACACTTTCCCATCATGGCAACCGGAAATTTAATATTCTACCATAATAAAAAAGATGTGATAGAAGCAGTATCCCATCCTGCTACTATCGCTGAGCGGACGCGTTGCCGCAGGCAGTTGGACCATTCTCTTCCCACACCTGAGGACCTGAAGGAACGTCACATACGACACGAGCGGATGCCTCTAGAAGAAGAATCGAAGCCTCTCTATCTCACACCTTACGAAGCCACAATCGAGAATACGAATAACCAACGCCTGGTCAACTGGTATCCAAAGTTAGAAGCCGATGATGATCACTATTCATGTGCGAGTTTTCTCACGTGGTATTTGAGGGAATATTTTCTGTCCTACAACTTACCAAAGGGGGATCTCATCCCTTCAGGTTCACGTTATCGAGGGTTCGTTTCCCCCTACATGATCCAATCTTTGTCGAGCATTGTCCTCATACACCTTTAGTTTCGGAGAGTTTGGAATTACTTGGATTCGGTATGCTTTCAACTGTGTCAGGTTCGCCAGAAGAGTCCTGGCAGGTGGAAACAGCGTGGGATACACGCCAGCGAGGTCATCCTCACATGAAGGTCCTGATTGCTAGTGGTGTATGCCCGGACGACAAACTATCAAAAGCAGAGGTTGCAGTTATCCACGATGTGATGCATAGGCGGCTGAGAACAATGCACCTTTGTAACCACAAGGTTTCTCCGGTATGTGCTTTATCTCGAAGAAAACTCTAAAAATGATGGATGAATGACTACTATTTGTTTGCTTTTTCTACAGATCCTTTTGTTCTCCGTCGTATCTATGAGCCATGTCCGAGTATTAGAAGCATTCCAAGACGGTGAAGAACTCGTGGTGCGCAGCAGCAAGAATTACGATATCGGAAGCCGGAATCTGGATACGCTGCTTCTTCTATCGCGCTGGTGGCTGGGGTATCCGAACGATAAACTGGATACAAGAGGCTACGTCCCGACAGACAAGGTCTTGACTTGGGTTCAGGAGCAGAATTCTCAGGCTCTCAAGTCAAGACGCAAGTCAAAGCCCAAGACAAAATCCAAGTCAAGATCTACTTGAATGACTAACTCCATGACGCACGTTATATAACTATCGTTTCTTTAATGTATAATAAGTTAATGGTTTACGAATATTACGTCTATCGTCTTCTCCGATGCTCTTACAGTTGATCACTCTGGAGGATGAGCCAAAACCCCTTTACTTCACACCCTACGAAGCACCCATACTGGTTACAGACTACGAAGCCCTACTCGACTGGTACCCCGAACTCGAGCAGCCCAATCCTGGATCGCGTGCAAATGACCTCGTATGGTACATAAGAGAATACCTCAAACGTTGCAAACTACCAGAGGATGAGATGCTTCCTCCTGGCTCGGTGTACCAAGAGTCTGTCTCCCTTGTCTGTTTATCGGATTCTGTCTCTGACACATCCTTACAGCTTTGGCTCATTTGGTCCGCTTTTTGACTTCAAGAGTCAATACATTTGGCGGGTGCACGCAGCTTGGGAAACGAGCGAGCCGGGTTTTCCGCATATGAGTCTTGATGACTAGCGCTGCGTGTCCGGGAGACTTATTTTTCCGTGGCGAGCTTCTGGCTATTATCGATGTTATACACAAACGTTTGAAGACAATGCCGCTTTGTAATCATGTCATTGCCCCGGTATGTGCCTGGAATGTCCTGTAAAAGACGTTGGATGACTGATGGGTGTCTTGAATTCTAGGTTCTTTTATTCTCCGTGGTGCCTATGAACCACATCCGAGTAATAGAGGCGTTCTACGATGGAAAGGAACTCGTCGTACGTAGTACTAAGAACCATGACATTGAGCACCGGGATTTGGATCTCATTATCCGTCTATCACGGTGGTGGGTAGGATATCCTAGTCAAAAGGACACGAGGGGATTTGCTCCGGCAGCGCTAGAGGAAATTCTAGCGGCCCGTGGGCTTGTATGATTGATTTCTCTATTCCTCGAACATATACAAGTTGCACTCATGAGCTTCCCAAGCTTCTGTCACGGGTCATTGAGCCCTAACAATAGATAGATTGACGCAAAGATGGCGTTTTCAATTAGAATATGGCGAACCATGTCGCTCATCAGATACTGATATGTATGTAGAAATGTACAAAGGCTCAATTTTGATCATTCAACAAAATAAATAGGAAACTATACATACATGCACACATTTCAGAGGCCAAGTGCTATGCGGAAAGAGACGTAGGAGGGGTAAGAAGATGAGGACCAGATTTATTTTGTAAAACCCGGGAGAAACCGACCAAAGATATATTGAAAATATATCTCGTTTAACCAACGACACGATCCACAAAAGTCTCCTCGAGCTTAGCAACCTCCCGTTTAAACCCCTCAACCTCCTTCCAGCAGTCCAGAGGCCGCCGGTCGTTCAACCGCAAGCAGCCGGCGACATCCGCTCTCGCCCGCTCAACGTTCTCGCCGACATCAATAAGCTTCTTCCGCCCGTCGAGCTTCTCCCGCAGCTGATCGATCTCAGTCTGCACTGCGGTCCGCGTTACGTCACGGTTGATCGGACGGTCCACCGGCGCAGCAGCAACGGGGGTGTACTCCCGGCCAGCGAAGGGAATTCGGGGAGCGTCGAGGTTCAGAGAGCCGGGGGTGTGGCTGATGTTTGGTGTGGAGGTAGCGGTAGCGGTAGCGGCGGTGTCTTTGACTTCGGCCAGGCGCTGTTCGATGTCGGCGAGGGTCTTCTGTTCGCGTTGGCGGAGGCGTTCGAGTTCCTTGGCTACGCGCTCTTGGATCTGGAGTTCGAGGGTCTTTGCGCGGGAGGAGTCGGTCTGTAGGAGCGTTCATTGGTTAACTTGAGCTCAAGAGTCTTTGTTGGTTTTGGAGGGGCTTGGTGTGGGCATACCTCGGAGCTGGTCTGGAGGGCCTCGACGAGGTTCGAGGAGAATTGAACGGGGGAGTTGCTGTTATTTGAATGGCGTTAGCTTGTTGTTTCGTTGATTGTAATCCAGGGCTTGTATCTTCCGGAAAAGATGCGAATAGCCAGTCCCAGTAACTCCGGCTCAGTGTCGAATTGCGCAAGATACTAGCTTCGGAATTGCCTCCCCAAGAACAATATAGCTGCTACACCAAGCAGAAAAGAGCAACAAATCCACTATTGGGGCAATTCCTACCTCGAGAAAACATGCTTCGAGCCCTCAGGCTTGGAGTTGCCGGCGCCCATTGTGTCTCTGGTATTGGGGTTGAATATCGCTCGGAACCGTGAGAAAGTCGACGAGGAGCCCAGATATGATCCGGCTAGACTGCGTAGAGGGAGAGGGGTCGTGGTTTGTCGAAGGGCTGGATTTCAATCACTGTCGACGTCCGAGTTCTGCCGGCGATGGAATTCGGCGGTCGGTCACGTGATTCTTGCCTAAGGCATTAAGTAGAGTACAAGAGTAACTAAACAAAGCAAGTGAGGAATTGTCAGGAGAATTATTATTCAATTCTATGTACATTTTACCGCATGGGCTCTACTGAGATCTCAATTGATATTGGTATTCGTGGTGTTCTCATTGGAGAGTTCACCATAAAATGATATCATCAACCGCAAACGTCTACATGCAAGTGAGCGAAATGGATGAATTTCCCGCACGATTAAAGCGCACTTAATATTGTGTAAATTGCCGGATGGATGACAATTAAACCAATTCATATCAACGCGGCAGGAACCGGAGAAAACCAGACGATATCGGGAAGCCGGCGGTTTCTGTTCTCTTCTGCGACTGACCTCATCGACCCCTCTCCCATGATATAACCTGGAATTCATCGCTCCGACAAGACCTGCTGTCCCTTTTCCCCTCTTTTCTCTCTCTTTCTCACTCTTCGTGCGATTCAAGTCCCTCATTCCATTCCGTCTGGTATACCGCAATCATGTCTTTCATCCTGGACGAGGCCAACCGCATTGCGCACCTGTTCGACTACCCCGCCGAGCAGGTCCATCGAGGGGTCGCTGAATACATCCGCCAGATGGGTGAAGGGCTGACTCAAGAAAACACGACCCTGAGCCAGATCCCTACCTTTGTGACATCCGTGCCAAATGGTACTGAAAAGGTACGTTTTCTCTTCTTTTATGCAAAGTCTCGACCCTGCTGACCTGGAGATCTTCTATAGGGCCTCTATCTAGCTGTCGACCTCGGTGGCACCAATTTCCGTGTGTGCTCAATTGACCTCCATGGCGATACTACATTCTCCGTCACGCAGTCCAAGATCATGGTTCCTGGCGAGTTGATGTCGGCAGAAAACTCAAAGGAGCTCTTCGTGTTCTTGGCCCGGCAGATCGAAGCCTTCCTACGCATTCACCACAATGAGCACTTCGAAACACACCTCCAGCGTCGTCGCGATGGCACTGCTACACAAGAAATGTTCGATCTTGGTTTCACGTTTAGTTTCCCCGTGCGCCAGTCGGGCATCAACAAGGGCACTCTCATCCGATGGACAAAAGGCTACAACATTCCCGATGCTGTGGGCCAGGATGTCTGCGCGCTGTTGCAGTCGGCAATTGATGAACTAGAACTACCGGTCCGTGTCGCTGCGCTTGTCAATGACACCGTCGGAACTCTCATGGCCCGGTCCTACACTTCGCCTGGGAAAACACGGACGTTGATCGGAGCCATTTTCGGCACAGGAACCAACGGGGCTTATTTGGAGAAGCTTGACCGGGTCACTAAGCTGGAGAATGGCGAATATGGCAAATACGACAAGTCGACGGGCGAGATGCTTATCAACACTGAATGGGGAAGTTTCGACAATCACTTGAGCGTGTTGCCCAGCACCATCTACGACCAGCAGGTAGACGCAGACAGCAACAACCCAGGGATTCAGATGTTTGAAAAGCGTGTCTCGGGCATGTTCTTGGGCGAGGTCCTGCGTCGGGTCCTGGTGGAAATGCACCACAACCCATCGGTCAACTTGTTCAAACCTAACGAGACCTCTAACGTCATTACTCCTGACGATTCACCCCTCTTCAAGCAATGGGGCATCGATACCAGTCTTTTGAGCTTGGTAGAGACAGACAAGAGTGCAAACCGGGAGCACGCCAAGAAGGCGTTGAAAGACCACTTGAAGATCGAAAAGGCCAGCATCACAGAGTGCAAGGCTGTCCAGGTCATTGGACGCGCTATTGCTACGCGCGCTGCCCGCCTGGGTGCCGTGCCTCTTGCTGCCATTGCCGTCTCCACCGGGAGACTGCAGACCGACGAGATGATCGACGTCGGTGTTGACGGAAGTCTCATCGAGTTCTACCCCAACTTCGAGGGACACATTCGTGAGGCATTGAAGCAAGTCCATGACGTGGGTCCTGAGGGTGAGAAGAAGATTCGGATTGGCATCTCCAAGGATGGCAGCGGAGTTGGTGCTGCATTGATTGCTTTGGTTGCCGGTCGTGAAGTCGAAGCGATGAAATATCAATGAATGCTTCGCCGCCACCAGCCGCTACCTTACAGCATTGCCACGGCCTTCTTTGAAGTCTAATACTCTCGTTGTCCTTCAAAACATAATGCTCGTCATGTTTGACGGCCATCACCCCCGCCGAGTAGGTGCGGGACGAGGTATATCAGTATCATCCCCGGAGTTGTACATTTATTCCATGTTGGCATAGCATTATTCGGGATATCCTATAGGCGCGATGGATTGTTTTTACTATGGAGTCTATTGTTTTGCTATGATACTTGAGCATATAAACATCGAATTAGACCAATGATGAAACTATTGATCTAACAAGATCCACCTTTACATGGTAGCTTTCATGGCTTAGTTTTCTACGATTCAAACTATAAACGAGTTATCTTGATGTTCAAAAAGTGCCACCCACTATACACCAACTTCTGCCCCGAGACTTCACCCTTCATCAGCCATTTCGAACCATCCAAAGCACCTTTTAGTCCCACTCGCCCTTGTCCTCCGGCTTAGCAGGCATATGCTGACCTGCAAATCTAGAAGCTACTCTTAAGATCGTGTCTCCCAGTGTGCTCAGCGCCTTTATGTTATACCGATCGATCTTCATGTGCAAATGCAGCGCAACGTAGTGCCTCACTCCACCGAGATAGCTTGCTCACATTACTCGGAACTGTTTCCCGTGAATGCAGCGTCGAACCAACTTGTCTAGGGGTGATGGAAGTGCATTCAGATCATATACGATGGCTAAACATCGCATTATCTGAGAATAGATCAATGCTAACAAGACATTAATCAACAGCATGTCACCATCTTCACACAGCTATCGCAATCGATAAGCTGCACGCGTCTTTACACTGACAGCAGTGCATTGGTATTCAATGGGTGCTGGCGCAATTGAGCCTGAAACTGCTGCTGTATGCATGGCTTGCATAGAGTTTCAGAATTTCCAAGACGATGAATCGAAGTTGCATAGTATTGGAAGTTTAAATACTGTATCTCAGACATGTGATGTTTGCCGCTACAGACTGGTCTCACAATGACGGAAAAACCCTAAGAGACGTGGATATAACTGCTGTCTTGTACTCTGTACAGATAGTAAAGAAAGAGTCCCTGTGGGGTATGATAATAGGAGAAACATACGCGCATCGAATAATCATACACGTTCGCCTGAAACGGAGCATGCCGTCGGCATGCAAGGTGCACCCTGCATATTTCGATGTGTGCATACACGTATGGCAAGGGTATGCAGGTACCCTAATATCGCGCTGAGGTTGGTAGCTCCTTTTCCATACCACATAATCAACACATAATGCATGCTCGTGGATAACTTTATCGCGTCACGATCCATCGCCGTGCCTGTATGACAGTAGATACCATATGTAGACCTCTGACGATTATGATGCAAATGTCCCGATCCGCCTCCCCCTTTCTTCGCCTGTTATCCTTTCATTCACAGCCACGAACGGTCATGGCAAGAGCAAGGGCATTGTTGTTGTTAGATCTGGACTCCTTCCGCCGGGTGTTCGCAATCAATTCCGTGTCAGCACGAAACCGTCCTGCAAGGTACTGGCTCCTGGCGAACGGTACTTCCTGCATTCGTTCATTTTGATTTTTCTTTCTTTAACCAAGCGTCCCTTTTCCTGGCGGCCCCGTGTTCGAAAACTGGTTTGTACTGCGAGTATTATATCGAGTTTTTGCGATGCGACAAACAAACGACCGCAAATGCTTGAAGCATTTAGGCCAGTCGATGGAAACGATTGAGATGGATTCGACCGAGACTCTCGATAAGCCCTGGTTGAGAAAGACGCCATCCGGAATAAGCACGCTCGTTGATTCCCCGCGACCTGGGAGCCCATTAAAATACTACTATGAGGAGCTCGAGCCTGTTTTGCGAAGAGAGGATACAGAGGATGAACATGAGTATCCGTCATTATGGAAGTTGGCGCTCATCACGACTGGGATATGCCTGTGTGTGTTTTGCATGGCTTTGGTTGGCTCACCTTCCTTTTCCTGGAGGATATAGGGGGCTAATGACTGTAGGATAACACAATCATGGCAACAGCGATTCCTAAAATTACCAGTCAATTCAACTCGCTGGACGATGTTGGCTGGTACGGTAGCGCGTACCTACTACCGACTTGCGCCCTGACTCTTGTCTTCGGCAAACTATATACGTTCTACTCGATTAAATGGGTCTACCTTGTCGCTCTGTTCATATTCGAGCTGGGATCGTTCATCTGCGGCGTGACCCCGACTTCCATCGGACTGATCATGGGACGCGCGATTGCTGGTCTGGGTGGTGCAGGGCTATTCTCCGGTTCGATCCTCATCGTCACGCAAACGGTGCCGCTCCATAGACGACCTCTGTACACGGGCATGGTCGGGGCTATGTTTGGTGTTGCCAGTGTTGCGGGACCGTTGATGGGTGGTGCCTTGACGGATCATGTTTCGTGGAGGTGGTGCTTCTACATCAATATGCCAATTGGGTTCGTCACAGCTGTGTTTATCTTGGCCTTCTTCCAATCGCCAAAAGCCATTAAGAACAGGACCGGGTTCAAGCATCAGATCTCGGAGTTGGATATCCCCGGCACGATGTTCTTTCTGCCGGGTGTGGTCTGCGGCTTGTTGGCATTACAATGGGGCGGTATCAAGTATGAGTGGAGTGACAGACGGGTTATTGCACTTTTCGTGTGCTGTGGAGTGTTAATCTTGCTCTTCTGTGTTGTGCAATGGTGGAGGCAGGAGAAGGCTACTATTCCGCCCCGGTTGATCAAGAACCGTAACATGTGGGGATCAGCATGGTATGCGTTTTGCATTGGTGGCTGCTTCTTCATCTACGTGTACTATGTGAGTACCTCAGACCGTCCACCAAGATTCTCAATGCTAACCGGGCCGACAGCTTCCCCTATGGTTCCAAGCAATCAAAGGCGCCTCCGCAACCAAATCCGGAATCATGAACCTTCCCATGCTCCTTGGCGTTGTCATCTGCTCTGTCCTCGCTGGCGCCCTCGTCACCTGGATCGGCTACTACACACCGTTCATGATCGCCTGCTCAATCATCATGACCATTGGCGCCGGCCTGCTCACCCTCCTACAACCAGACTCCAACCACAGTGCATGGATCGGCTACCAAGCCCTCTTCGGCATCGGTCTCGGTTTGGGTATCCAACAGCCCATGATCGTCGTCCAAACTTCACTCGCGGCGGGTGACATCCCCGTTGCGACGGCCGTCAATATGTTCGCGCAGACGCTGGGCGGGGCGATTTTCATCGCTGTTGGACAGAATGTGTTTTCGAATCGATTGCTCGATAATATGGTGAAGAGCATGCCGCCTTTGGAGATCGCGAAGGTGATGGATGTGGGTGCTACGTTGGTTCGTCAGGTTGTGTCGCCGGAATGGTTACCGGAAGTTCTGCAGGCATATAGTGATGCTATCACGGAGGCTTTTTACCCTGGTGTTGCGATGGGGTCTTTGTCAATTATTGGGGCGTTGGTTATTCAGTGGATATCTGTGCGGGGGAGGAAGATTGATATGGGGGCTATGTGATTGAATGATCTTTTTTGCCTTATGATTGCCGTATGTAGGAAATGTTTTGGCGTATATATTCTTACGCTTGTTTAGGCGCTGGTAAAGCAAGCTAGTATTCAATAACAGAAAGGCTGATAGACCTATTGGGGTATCAATTTAGATCAAATTAAACCGAATATGGGGAATCTCTATATCCAATGAATGAAAACTCTCGAAACGAACAAGAAGACCAAGTAAACAAACCACTAAACAGCCGCATACAGACTCAAATAAATACCCCAGATAACACCACACGCACTCGCAAACACCACTCGCCGGTCTACCGGAATGACAGTATACATCAATCCTGAGACAAGAGGCCGGAACTTAAGCCGGGCGACCATAATAGGGGGCAAGTCCTGTCATTGTTAGATCAGATCTCATCAACGCGCTAGAAAAGGAAGGAAGACAAACATCGCAAACTAGTTTCCAAAGACCCCCAATCCCAAGCTGCCCTTTGAGCATATTAATCAAAACCACAAACAAGACGATATTCACCACACCAGCCACCGTCTGATCGAGGGTGAATTTCATGGCGAAATTGCGCCATCCCGAACCCGATGGAGATGCTGACGATGAACCTGACGAGAATGTCTGTTGTCGGGGTGGTTTCTCCTTGCGTGGGAGTGAATCTTCAAGATCTAGCACTGGCTTGTCTTTCTCTGCATCGCTTTTAAATGCATTTCTTAGATTTGGAAAGCCTGGAAAGCGGACTTCGATGTACCGCTGCCAGTAGAAATTGGGAGGCACGACAATAGCCCCGTAAATGACGAATGCTAAGAAAACGGGGATATTAAGAGCAAATGGTTTCTATGCGTTGTTAATTCTGTAGGTTTTCTATACTTTCTGGGTAGGGCATACGTCTTGTCTGTGCTGGTCTATCAGTTGCGCCAGGAGGTTGGATAAGGCGTTGAGGACGGTGGATTGGAGCAGGGTCGCTGTTAATGGAGATGGAGGCATTTTGATTCAGGGATCATTACATGATCCTCTTAGAAGACTCTGAATGATTGTATATAGTCTTCCAGTCTCCCTTTTTGTATATTCTCCCCTTTGATGACTGTCAGGTGCTAATGCCAAGACGCGGCTGGGCGACCGTGTCCTTAGTTTTACACGCTTATTTCCTATTCGGGTTACTTGCTGCGCATAGAACCATCAACCATTCAGCATTTTATTAGACTGGAAATAAATAGAGCAACTATTCAAAATTGCGACAATTCTGTAGAGCGAAGGACTCGAACTGAGCAAGTTTCAATAATAATCATCACTTGTGATCCATTTTCGAAATTCAGGATATAATATCGCCAAAGTGATTATCATGGCAACAAATCCCGCTACAAAGAGTACACCAAGTTTCCATGTTATACATGAGCGCGAGCATGTTCGTCTTATTCTAGGAGGGGATCGCCTATAACTGGGCCGTGAGTCTGTCGCTGAGCAGTATGAAGGAGGGGGGCTTGATGTATATGAAGGGGGATCTGGGTTGGTTAGTCCTGTTTTTTAGCAGGTTTCTTTTTTGCATTCTGTTCATGGATACTTACTTGAGTTTGGGTATCTGAGAGGATAATTATTATCACCCCATTCGGGGCCTCGTCCGTTTGCCATTTTGCTTGCTTGTGATGAGAAGATAGATGAGATGTTCATGGTCAGTATGGACTTGTGGAATAGGTTTTGCTACAGCCTACTAGGCATCTCCATGATACGGTACATCTATACGAGTATAGAAATAAGGTGTGAAGGTAATAAGTGCGTAAGCACCCCATCAATTAGTTAACTGCCTAGCTAGTAACAAGAAATACCAACATCGCTGAGCACTTTTTCAAAAGCAGTGTCACAGTAATTACTGAACTCGCTTGTCGCAGCTGGAAGAGAAAAAGAAATCCAGAATTGAGGTGGATCGAGACATAAAGTATTAGGGCCAGCCTTTATATGCGGCAACCCGACTGGCAAGCGCACCAAGAATGCACTCAATTCAAAGTAACTGAGATGATAACAAGCGCCAATACAAGGCATATTGTCCCAAGTTGACCGGCACTTGGGATGCTCCAGCATCTTGTCCTGAGACGGACCCAGAGTTGGCTAGGCTGGCTTTCTTAGGCTTCAGACTTGAGTCTGACACTGTCGACGAGAGTGGAAGCAATGGGTATGAGATTGAGACTATGGGAGGAGGGCGTGATCTGTATAGAATGCCTGAATCCTCAAGTTCCTCGGATTCGAAGGGATAGTTTTGATCACCCCATTTGGGGTATTGCCCGTTCTGGTACATTATCTCGAAATAGTAATTTCGATCACCCGACTGGTCGTTGCGCAGAGATGGAATCGATTGGGTGTCTACTCTGTACAGATAGGCATCAATATAGGTGGGATTCAAACGGGACTCGAATAGGCTACTATCTCTGACACTGTATTATAGCCCAACATATCTATATAATTATGAGAGTGGACTTCAGCTAATCATTAAAATTAAGCGTGTGTATGAAGAACATTATCAAAACCAGGGTTATCAAAAGTCATAGAACCGTCCCACCTCCGGAGGAGCATGCCGTGCCTGAACAGGACATGAAGTAACAGTGTCAGTAAGCGGTTAGCGACTGCACTGCTGACAAAATTTATTTAGCCATATAGCCCCTAATATTGTTCCTGTGCTTCCAAAACAATTATGCCCATACCCAAACCAAGCATCAGTATGTTGTGTGTGACGTCGAGACATTCGAGTACACACTAGCTTCAGCGAGCAGAGGCAACACGAGCCCCCCACGCTCTGGGTCTGGCTCTGAGTCTAGATTTGAACCTGTTGATGCTCGTGTTGTTAGTGTTGATTTGGACAACGCTGAATGGTATGAGAGTGGACCAGGGCTTGATGTGTATGGGAGCGGAGGGTCTGAGTCCTTAGCAGGGTGGTTAGAATCGCCCCATTTAGGGTCTTGTTTGTTCGCCATTTTTCTTACTTTTGATGAGAAGGTAGAGGGATGTTCATAGTCAGTTCAAAGAAAAAATATATTGCTACAGCCTGCTAGGCATCACCATGATACAGTTCTGACGGAATTTTAAATTTGTCAATATCAAGGCTACTACTATTTGGTTTCCGGCTAAAATAGCTTTGCAGTAAAAGTATAGCGCATGGACATGGATGTAGTATTGGACCTTGTAGATCATTCATTTGGATCAATACATGAAGAAGCAACAGCACCTGCACATTTCTGGCTTTGACTGCGGCTGCACCGTCGCTGGCGTATGTGACCGTATAACTGCTAATACTCTTCCTGGGATTCCAAAATGGGCACAGCTATCTACATAACAGCCAGCAGTATATTGCTTATGACATCAAGACATTCGAATACATCTTCCTCGTCGCATTCGCATTCTGGAAGCGAGGAAGAGGGCTGGTCAGACTGGCTCCCTCGCTCCGAGTTTGTCTGACTCTGTTGATTATCGTGTTATTGTCGGTGTTGAGGCGAGGGACCACGCTGAGTGGTATGAGAGAGGACTACGGTTTGGTGTGTATGGGGGTGGAGCGTCTGTGTCCTTAGCAGGATCGGGGTAGTTGGAGTCGCCCCATTTGGGGTCTTGTTTGTTCTGGTTGCTTGAGTAGATCATTTTGCTTGTGTGTCTTGTGAGTTGTTGAAGATGAGATGAGTGGATTCAAGGGACGTAGTGAAAAGGCATCTCGACCGCCTGTTAGGCACCTATCTCTCCTAGACCAAATAGGCCAGATAGGCTACTATTTGCTCGTGGAAAAATGAAAGCAATATCTTAACATTAACGGCCAGTGGAGCTTCAGGCATCAACCCAGCAGCCCTACGGTAACTAGATATCGTATAAATCCCAGCATTTTATAATCCGCAATGCACGTCTTAAGAAGTAACATACAACACCAAGAGGATTAAAATAATAACTAGCCCTACCGCATGCATTATAACCATAATCCACCAGACTCTGTCAGGCTTGCGTCTGTGTTTCTTAAGAGGAAGACTGCAACATGGAACGCCGCAACAAGACCAGGACTGGTCGGACTGGCTCTCACCGAGCTCTGGCTCTGTCTCTGACCCTGACTCCGACACTGACGACACTGACGACCCTGACTCTGACTCCGACTCTGCTGGTTGTAATGTCGGCGGGGAAGTTTGAGGTAACGGCAACGACAGCGATGACACTGCCGTACGGTATGAGAGAGGAGGGCTGGAAGTGTTTGAGCAGGGAGTTTCTAAGTCCTCCTCAGCAGAGTGATTGCAATCACCCTATTCGGGGTCTTGTTCGTTTGGGTAGTTTGCCATTTTGCTTGTTGATTGATGATGGGGGTTCTTGAAAAATTGTAAAATAGGCATCTTAAGGCATCTCCATGATGCAGTCCTGACACAACTCAGAGTATGATTATGTTCATAAAATCATGTGTAGATACGCATACTACGACTACCGTCTCCAAACCCTCACATTAGGCCCCTCCTTCGAACTCGTAAAATGATCAACCAAGGCCAAATGCCCTCCCTCATCTTCACCAAATCGATCCACCAATTCCATATCAAACAAGAATACCATCCGCGCAATAGTCAATCGCATCTCCATGAACGCCATGCCCTTCGCAATACACCCCCGAGGTCCAATACTAAATGGGCACAGAGCGCGTCGGGCTAGCTCAACTTCTTCTCTACTGGTTTGCCATGACGCTGTACCTGTCTGGCATGCTGCTCCTTCGATCCAACGCTCGGGTATATACGACTCGGGTTCACGGTAGTACCGCGCTTGTCGATGGATGGAGTAGATGGGCGTTCCACAATTTGTGCCCTCGGGGAGGAAAATGCCATCCACGACGACACCGCCGTCCATCGCCTCGCGGGGGAGAGCACCAGGTGCTGCTGGGGTTAGACGCATGGCTTCGTCCATACATGCCTTAAGATAGACCAGCTCGTTTAGTCGAGGACTACTGATAATCTCCTCAACCGAGTCGAAGCTCTCGCGTACTTCCTGCTTAAGTCGCGCCATGGCATGGGGGTTACGGACAAGATAGAAGATCGTGCCTGCCAGGGTGGTCGCGGTTGTATCACTACCAGCGATCATGAGGACGTTAGCTTCGCCCCAGAGTTCTGGGGTTGTGAGACCCTTGCCGGTTTCGGGGTCTTTGGCGTTGAGGAGGTAGTAGAAGAAGTCTTTCTTGGACTCGCGGCCAAGCTTGGCGCGTTCTTTTGCGCGCTCGTTGGCTTCGACACGGGACTTCATGATGAAGTTCCAGCGGTCTTGGGTGAGCTTGCGAATGAAGATTTGGTCCAGATGCCAGCGGTCAAGGGGCATCCATAATCCGCACTGTCATTGTTAGATGGGATATGACTAGCGCGAATAATGTGTAAAGCTTACCACATAATGTCGATGAGCAGCCTTGTCCACCAATTCAACCATCTGCCGCCGTGTCTTGGAGATCAACATGTCGAAACTCTTCCCAAAACATAACTCGCCCATGACATCATACGTAAGATACGAGAACAAATCTCCCATGTTACAAATAACGCCCTTCCCTTCATCACTTTTGCCATCCTGGAACTCCCCAGACAAAACAGCACACAACTGCCGCACATGCAACAGCATCACATCCTCCATGCCCTTAAGCGCATGGTCCGAAAACGCCTGGCTCAACACACGTCTCTTCCGTCCATGCACGACTTTGTCAATAGCATTATGTGTATTATACACACCCTTGATAGCCGGAAAAGCATTATAAAAACCCGCCTTCTTCAACCGCTTTCCGTGTCCGTAGATTTCGTGTAGTCCTTGGACGGAGTTTATGGAAACGAAATTCGGCGCGACGCGGACATGTGGACCGTACTGCTTGTGTAGGTTGTGCAGCCAGAGGTGTCTGTCTCCTTTGTAGCCGTGGTAAAGCTGGACCCAGGGTGTGATTGAGGCGAGGGGTGGGCCGGGAATGTGGCGGAGGGGACTGAGGAATCGGTTGTAGAGGACGTATATGATGGTCTGCCATGGTCAGTTGTTATTGCAATGAAGATGCGATGGAACCTACCAGTCCGCTTAACAGAAAACCAAGTCCCCATATACCCGTTGAAAGGGATAAGTTCTCCAGTGTTGACTGGATCAGCATGATAACGATCTGTATGCAACTAAAAGTCCGAAAAAGGAAACCGAGGCAAACCGAGTCCGGCTCTTTGTAAACTAGCAACTCTTGTCAGAGGACGTAACTAGGAAACAAGATAGATTCAATAGTGGTAAATAAGAGAGTCAAAAGTGTCTTCTGAGAAAAGAGAAATCCAAGTGAGATGACCGTCTATATACCATCGTATTCAGCATTCACCCCATACTCAAGGGCTGCCTCGGTTAGACGCGGAATTACCCCAACCTGCTCTTTCAATGGGGCGGTTAGAATTATGGTTATATCATTTATCATTAACCTGAATGGAGGATTGGTTATTGAGTTGATCCAGTAATATATGCAGAGTTGGTCAGAGAGCCAACTGCCGTGCTCGTGTTTTGTGTAGCTTGCGCGGTGGGGTAGAATTTATACATGGAATGTCTCAGCTAGAGAATGTAGTAGAGCATATTACAGTGGACTCGACGGTAAGGTTCGGCAATACTCCAGGTTCATAACGGATACCTTCGGTTTTAAATCATTTGGTCATATCTCATGTCTCATAGCATCCGAGATCGAAGATAGTGCTAGCAATTCCTAAGTTATGCAGCAATCTACACCGGTCCTCCCCGGCCATCTACTCACAGCTCTCTGAGGGATGATAAATAATGCTCATGATCATAGTAGCATTATCCGGCCGATGAGCAAACATGAAAGCGACTCATCCATATGAGTATTGACAATGTACCGGTGACATCTCAGTTGTATGCCCATGCAAGCCTCCATCAAGAATCCATTGTTCATTGTCATCCTTGTCATCCTGCACACGTCGCCATGTCTGTGGCTTTCTCTCTTTACGCGCTTCGGGTTTATCTCCAGAGCTGCCCTTCCAAACAGGCCGTAGCAACCCACCAGCTGCAAGAAGAGGATTACGACTGAACGCCTCCCCTCCAGTTCGTTGCTGACCATCGGAAGCAGCCAGAAACTCTTCCGCTTTCGCTTCTTCCTCTTGTTCCTCTTTTGAGGGCCCAGACTCGGCTGGTGCCTCATGGTAAACCTTCCTCACCCGACCGCCCTTGATATCCAGACTCATGATGGTTTTCTTCTTCTCCCATTTTGGTCGTGCTTTCTCTTCCATCTCACGCAGAACCCGTTGCTGCTTCTTCAAAGCTAGTGCTCGCTGAGCAGGGCTCATCCAGATCGTTGACGCCAAATTGGGTGTCTCGAAATCAGCTGCCTCATCTACGACGCGCGTTCGACGGGCATTCTGTGCTTGGAAGTTCAAGAGTCGGTCTCGATGCGCCTTGGCTGCGTCCAGCTGACTAGAAGAGCCACCAGGTCCAGGTGTAGGTCCTGATCCGCCTTCCCGCTGGACACCTTCATTGTGTACCCGCATCTTCTCCTGTCCCCGTTCTGCTCGTAGTTCATTGATTATGCTTTGTACTTCATCGTTCGACAGTAGTGGTGTACCACAAAACGAGCATGGCTGCAAACCTTCCAATGAACATATTATCTTCCCGCAGTTGAGGCAGTTTGGTGCCGGATCAAACAATGGATGGATCGAGGCATAGCAAGTGCATTTCCTTCGCTCTGTACTCAACGACGGGTTTGTGGAGACCTCCAAAGCAGCAATGGCAGCCGTTAAATCGGAAATATCGTTTGTAGTCAATGAATTCTTAAAAGATCCCGCGGCAGCAGAGCCACCTTGTCGAGAGGAAGAGGGCTTGGCGGACTTGGATTTGACGTTTGGAAGGAGCTCTGAGATCACCGGTCCGGAGGCAGAGGGCGGGACTTTGTTCTTGGGAGCGGGGGACGGGTTACGCGACGAAGCAGCGGATTCACGAGGTGACGGACGTAAGAAAGCTGCTGGCTCAGCGGACAATGACGACGCCGCATCACCACCTGTGTTGTTATTTCGTGAACGTGCCATGGACATGTAATCATCCTCCTGGTCAGCCTTCCTATACCCCCCAGTCACATTTCCATAATTCTCTGGCCTGCGCGGAGGACCGGTGCTGTGTAGCGGTGCCCGTCCTTTTTTACCACCTTTCTTCGTTGCGCCACCTTTATCGTAGTTGTTCCTGCTACCTGCCGCCGGCGTGGATTCCCCGCTTCGTGGTTCTGAAGGTTGTTGAGCTTCTCGGCGCGAGTTGAAGGATGCGATGAATTCGAAAGCTCCGGGGGAATCGCCCAAGAGGTTCTTGAGGTGTTCTGCGCATTCTTCTTTCGAGAGGGTAGCGGAGTACGTGATGATCTCTCCGAGGCTTTCTTCGTCCAGCGGGAGGAGTTGGGCGAGGCGCGGGGTGCCCCATGAGACGAGGTTTGCGGAACTCATGATTGGAGATAGAATAGTAGTATTATAGAATGAATAATCAGGTCATAATCAATTGGTGAACTCGTTTGCTTGTGGATGTCAAGTTTTGGTCTGAGGCGATGGAAGTCGCATTCCAGCTTTGGCAATTTTGCGGGCCGCATGTTGGCCTCAGGACAACACAATTTTGTATGACATCTTATGGACGAGTTTCATTGGGATGATTTTGACTGAATCTCATTAATGTAAATGAAGAAAACTGAATCTAAATCATGCGAGCATCACTGCCAACTATTATACAGGCGTAATTCTATGCAAAAGAGAAAGGTATAACAGAAAAAGCCACAGAACCCATAAAGTCACAAAAGAAATGACGCCTAGAATGCCCCAATAATGTTCGACATGGCATAACTTCAAAAAGGTGTCAGAGCAAGTCCGTGTTGACGCCTGTAATGCCGAGTATTTACGTCAATATCGTTAAAAGATGAAGGAAACCTATGTCCAAAGCTCTGTTGCAGACACCCGCGTGCTGCTGTGAGATGAAAGTCAAAAAAAGAAAAGGAATGTGTGAAAGAAAGAAAAATGAAAGAGGGTAAAGGATTAGTCGTCCCCATTGGCTTCACTCTTGATGTCCGCGTCTCCATTCTCGGCTAGGTCGTCGGGTGTGAGACCGTTCTTCAATTTACTGCTAGCCGCAGGAGGTTTGGAAAGCTTCTTAGGAGCGTTCAGTTTCTTTTTCTTAGTCAGTGTAGTAGAAGGTGTTGCATCATCGTCCGCCAGGGGTCGCTTGGGAGCCGCTGATGTGGGAGTAGGCGTGCTGCCACTGCCAGTATCCCCCGAACCTCTATTGCGAGTAGCGTTCCGACCCGAGTATCCCATGCAGCGATCCATATGTTGTTGTACACGACTCACGACAAAGTAACGAGGACAATTGAGACATTTAGTTGTCGGAAAGCCGGGTGCTTCAAGCGCCGCGTGGCCATCAGCTGGCGGACTCGAGGTTGGTGTGTTGTGCTTATTCTTCTTCTTTGAGTTCACTTTGTCCGTAGCGAAGAGGTTTCCGTGCACGTCATGTCCCGGTTTTCGGATCAGCGGCTGCTGAGAGCAGTACTCTCTATCGGGATCAGACACAGCACGAGCGCCAACACCGGTTACCGGATATAACAGACGAGGCAATCGGCATTCGGGGCAAATGATTTCCTTGGTGGTTTGCATGGGATTCCCCTTGAGATATGTTTTTCCATTATCAAAGACAGCCGCATCGGTCTCCACCCGAACCTCCTTGAGGGACTGTTCCTCAGCGTCAGGACCAGAGGGCTTCACTGAACCAGAGGCTTTTACACCGGCTTCTTCACGATTCTTTGCAGCTTCCTCCTCGGCTTTTTGTCTGGCAATCACTACTGCAGAGCGCATGCGGGCGACCTTCTCATCGCGGTGGACTTTTGCCACAACATCATGGATGATATTGTAGAACGTGTCGTTGAGAATATCATATGACTAGCGCAATTAGTATGTATCTAGGAGATGTGCGAGATCTTGAATACATACCACCTTCGCGATTGTTCCCGATGGATAGGTCTTGCCCATTTCCGTCCCATTTGACTCGGCCATTTTGGAATAGAAATCTTAGATAGAAACCGTTAGTTTCAGTATGGCAAATGGAATGGATACGCAGCAAAAGCGGAGCGTATTCTATCCTTGGGGGCATTGGACCCGTAAGCACTGAGGAGTAGAAGTAGAAGGGCAAAGAAAAAACGGAGACAGCCCGGACTAGAGCGCAAACAGCCATACCGGAGTGTAAAGCGCACTGAACTCGCGACGTCGATTTTCACTAAGAACTTACCCCAGAGACCCTTCCTGAAACAGCAACCACGAATACCTATCGCAGATCTTCCGAAAGCCTTGCGCAACCGAGTTAACCAGTAACTCAGCAATGCGATTCCATATAACCTCTCCACAGATATCGCGACCAATTTATGACCGTAGGGATATGCGCGAACGTCCGTAATAGACAGTGCGTAGTAAAGGAAGCAACATAGGAAAGAGGCGACACCGGAGGAAAAGGAGGGACGATATCCGAACGGGGAACGATGTGACTATCGCGTTTTAAACAACAGGGACACAATCGGAGCTGGCAAGACCCATTTGTTTCAATAGACAACTAGGGCATTCGCAGGAAGACAGGTGCGTGGCTCTTTCGAGTGAATGATCTGTGGCTGGAAAGGGAGAGCGTCAGTGACCTGAGCGGAATGGTAGTAATCAGGCGACTCACAGGATGACCACAAAGAACAGACCCCGTGATCGCGCTATTCAGCAAGTCCAAAATCGCATATATAGATCGGAAGTGTTCCTTCTGGGACGTTTTCTGTCGTCAACCGGACTGGTTGTTACAGCGTTGGTCGGATCCCAACGGCGGCGTCTGGTCTTCGCATTAAAGGCTCCTCCGCCGACCGGCCATCTTATCTTATCGCATCTCCGCGCTTGACGGTTTCTCTTCACGCCGTCGCGTTTCGTTTCAGGAAACGGCGATATTCCCTGTCCTTGGTTGTCCAAGTACCCTATCCAGTTGCTTGCTGCGTTCCAGGATGGCGTATCAACTCTTTTCCAAGGCACATCAGCCGAAGAACAAGACATCCACCGTCCCTCCTGTCCAAAGCCCTTATAATGGCAGATACCGACCACCGATTCACCCTCCACCACCAGTGCCTCCTCCGTCGACAGTTCCAACGTCCAAGCCACCAGGAAGCAGTGGGGATACAGCCGTCGAATCCACCCCGTATCCACATCCAACCCCGTCGGGCTACCCAACTCCCCACCCCCACATTACAATTGAGACGGTCAGCACGGCACATATCCCTTCACTGACCCGAATCACCGGCCTGCTTCTGCCAATCCGCTACCCGAATTCCTTCTATACCGCGACTGTCACGGATCCCGTCATTAGCTCGCTGTCCCGCGTCGCTATCTACCATGACCATCCCGTCGCCGAAGCCCCCACATCGACACCTTCACCGAAGGCCAGTCCGGCTGCTAGTACCGCAAGGAATATCGGGGCTGATAAAGTTATTGGCGGTATAAGATGTCGACTGGAGCGGTTACCTCAAACAACGGCAGAGCTTCTACGTGCCAACCAATCGCATGGGAACTCGATGCAAGAGCCAACGAATCTGTACATCCAGACCCTACATTTGCTTTCGCCATACCGGGGGAATGGTGTCGCGGCATTTTTACTCAACGCATTGCTATTTGCTATGCCACCTGAGCATAGTCTGGCTTCAAGAACGGGAGAGGGTGATGATGTGGGTTACCAGGTGTCGAAATTGGTCAAACACTACAATATCCGCTCCGTCACGGCTCATGTACACGAGGCAAATGACGAGGGGTTAAAATGGTATATGGCCCGGGGATTTCAAGTAGAGGATGGCGTGATAGAGAATTACTACCGCCGACTCAAACCGACAGGTGCCAGAATCGTCAAGCTTGCCTTACAATGGAAAGACGACGAGGAGGATGACGAAGGGATTTCCGGGTTGAGTAATGGAGGCGAGGAGCAGAGTGAAGAAGAAAGTCCCTATGATGGTGACGACGAGGATTGGGAAAAGGTCGAGGCGGAGGACGAAGACGAGAAACAAGATCATGGAGTCCAACCTTTTACGGATTCCAGAATTTTTGATGTTGATGATGGAGGTAGTAGGAAGAGAAAGGCTGAGGAGGAGCCACTGTGATGATATCCTATTCTTTCATTTTTCCTTGTTTTGGCGTTGGTATAGGTCTACGGTTTTGCTCATTAGGATACCCTTTCGCCCTTCCTTTGCTATAAATATTTGATACGCAGCCAGATACATTTTTAATGCATGGGAACAATGGAGAGGGACGATGACAGAATATTCTTAATTGATCAGGTTGTTCAGGCATGAGGATATCTATGACGGCGGAGATATTCCCGTCCAATAAGAGATTCTTTTCCAAGCCAGTGGAATTATCCATAAGACGTCATTGGCTCGGGGGGCTAATACTAGATTCTAGCGTTGGTCACCTGATCTAAGAAATTAATTGATGTCGGTTCTCTTTCTCCCTTTGACATGCTACAACAGACAGCACCCTACATAGTACTCCAAAACATCATCCCAAAGCCAGAGAACAAACAATTTTTGTTGAAATCAGCCGTCTGAGGTAGGTCAAGGTATCAGGATTAATGTTAACTATATTACAGACTCCCAATCAGTTCCAAGAATGCGCCCCTTTTTTTTTTTTTTTTTTTTTTTCCGTACTACTGCTGTCGACAATTATCGGAGAACCGCACGCTATGATTCTTCTCGACCCAACCCCTTCATCAAGTGCGATACAGTAAGCAGTTTATTTCGAGATGCCCCGCCTGCCAAAATCCACCACAGTCCCAACACCATTCTTGCCAGCAAAGAGCACCTGTTGGTCAGCAAGTTAGCAAATTGATTCAGACGAAAGGATTCCGCACATACATCGCATATATTTGCATCCCCCTTCTCTTTCAGTAATGGCGTTGCACCGAGGACAGGGCTTTGCAATCTGCCAAATCGTCCGCTGACTGCGCAAGTCTTCTGTCGTCCAGTTTATTGGTCCAAATTGGTTTATATTAGACCCTGTCGCGTGTTGCCTAGCGTCTGCTCTGTATGCCCTCCATCCGCCTAGTCTACGCAGCCATCTATATCCATTTTGTGAAGCATCATTCTCAGGCGTCTGTTGATCACCTGTGTATACGAAGAGCCGGTCGTACTCTTCGCAGGAGAATCCCTCATGCCATGGGGCACCTCGATGGACAAAACACATCCGTGTACCACACGACCTGCACACGACAATCGGATTTTCACGGCCACCCCCATGCAACTGGCCATTCCCGCAGCCTGGTCGGACACATGTTATGAATTCACCGTCGTCTTCTAACGCCTCTCTTGTTTTCATGTTGTCGTATGCTTGAAATGTTTGTGGATTGGCCCATTGTCGAATCTCATCGTGGGAGAGCCGAGCGCGGCACAGAGGACATGACAGTGGTTCTGACCCGTTTGACGTGAATTGGATATCAAGACATCGCTGTAAGCATACTCTGCACATTCGTACCTCTGGTATGGAACTGTGATTACAGTTTGCTGCCAATGGCGGGTTGGGATAGGAGAGGCGATCCATGACCTGGAAACAAAGGACACATCTCGAGCGCTGTCTTTCGGAGGCCGTACTGTCGAAAAGGGGTCTACGGGTATTTCGTTGGGGGCTTAAAGGCTCCCTGTGAAGCAAGGATAGAACCGTTCCGGCCGTGGCGGCATCGCTCCAAAGGTTTTCGTCTTCGCTAGATTCCTCCCATGGCATGTTACATCTGAACATTGATAAAGTATTTCCATCAATAGAGCGTCTGCCCCTAGTGCTTGACAGAGGGCTAATCGCTTGATGGCGTTGCGAATATGATGGCCCTGAGGACGGGGTTTCGGGCTCCCAGCTGCTGATCGAGACCGAGTCACTCATATTTTCTTCGAGAAACTCTGTGAAAATTTAGTTGCGCTCGAGGCTGGGATACGTCTGTGTTTCCTACCGGAGTATGGATAAAGAACAGAAAGGGAAGGGAAGAAACAATTATCCCAGTTATTGGACTTGCCGAAAGAGACTGCCGCTTCGCCAATAGGAATGCAGAGACTTGTAACACCTTCACGAAAATCTCACGAATGATGGGCAATATAAGAATTTTCTCTGAGAAAAGAAGCACCAAGGTGAGAGGAACAATAAGAGCGACAGGGAGAGCGACAAAAATGCATCAGAGTCGATGAAACTCGGCCAGACCCGACACAAAGGGAGGTGAGTCTCCTAAGGACGGGATTTGCAGACCTGCAACATATGACACTCGTACCGGCTATACGACAGGCTGGCTGTGAAATCCGCAGTTGCTAAAAGAAGACATTCGTCCGTGGGGTTATAGATGTACAGGATTCGACCCAATGTCAAAGGGGACAAAATTGGCAACTACCGGTTATTATGACATGTGGTCGTTCCCCACCAGCAACATTAACACTGTTGTCCGAATCGAGGCGCATCTCTGACAATGAGGGGTTGTGCTTATCGTCTATCCCATACGGCAGGCTTGGTGCGCGATGATTATGGTCGTTTTGCATGATCGCGAATTCTAATAAGCTGAACCCCGCACGCATATACCCCTCGATAATTATCGATTTCTGGAAATTTTTGATGCATGCTTTGCACTACGATCATAGTGGAAATCCCGGCATCACAGCCATCGGCGGACCCTTTTCTTAGGGCGAGGCGAAGCGATGATCCTTCGCGAGGCGGCCAACACAACCATTTAGTCACCTGGTTGCTTTTGATATGATACCAGTCTGAATTGCCTGTCTGACTTTATTTAACTTTACCTTCTTCGACATTTGTCCTTTTATCTTTCTTTCTTTCTTTTTTTGACCCTCTATTCCTGGGGCTCTTTGTATGTCTATGTCCGGACATCCGGGTTGCTCTACACGGATACCTATGGGGAATATGGATACTCCATGATTTTGTATACTGCAGTACTCCGTACTCCGTATAAGGAAAATGAGATGTTAGATACTGTGATAGACTCACGGAGAATTCAACAAATCGAGCCAACAGCACATTAGGATCTTCACAAGCAATCATTTCGTGCTCCGGCACTACGGCGAACTCCGTATATATCAAGTACAGGGACTTCGGGAGTATGGCACCGGGGATATCGAGACGGAAGCACGGAATCGAGTAATGATCGGGGCTGAATCAAACTAACAGGGTCCGAGACGTGCCGTTCAGTAATACTCCGTAGAAAGCTTCAACATCCAAGACCCACACCGCCTTTGATAGGAAAATATTCTGCCGCTTCAACGAGCATCTTTTCCGTAAAATGATATTCCTCTCATCGCCATTTCATAAAAAGCTCATTTAAACTCGCAGAACGTCTCGTTTCTAGTCAATTTCTTCTAGTCAAAATGGCTCAAACAGCGGCCACCACAGCCCCCCAACAACCGACCCCACCATCGCTCTCTCTGCCCCCATCGCAATTCGCCCGACTCCAGCCCCATGCTTACCTTCTCGCCCACCTCTCTCCCCCCGCGTCTAGCAACCAGCCCTCGATCCGGGCCAATGGACGTTCGCCGTTACAGTTCCGGGTGACTTCGGCCAATGCGGGTTCTCTGACGCATACGAATGGTAGCGCGGTTGTGCGGGTTGGCGATACGGCGGCGGTTTGCGGCGTGAGGGCGGAGATTTTGCACACGGATGATATCGCTTCGTGGAGTGTGTCGAGGCCGGCGGCTCCGGAGAGTAATAACAAGCGACGCAAGTTGGCCGATACGAACCAGAAGCCTAGCCAGGAGACCGCGGATGATGGAACACGGAACAACGAGGAGGATGGCTCTGAAGATGACCAGGAGGATGAGTCTTACATTCAAGACTTCAACCTGCTCGTGCCCAATCTCTCGCTGAGTACCGGTTGCGCACCGGGTTTCCTCCCCGGCGCACCTCCATCCGCTCTGGCACAGGGATTGTCGCATCAGATCCTATCTCTGCTGCACAGCTCACGCTTGGTCCGGGAAGATGACCTGCGAATCTGGTACCAGCCGCCTGATTTGGGGGCGGAGGATTTAGAGCGCCACAACGAGAGCGAGCAGATGGACGTTGACGCGGCTCACGACGATCAACAGACGAAGAACCGCGAGATCAAAGCCTTCTGGGTCCTCTACATCGATATCATGATCATTTCTCTCGCCGGTAATCCGTTCGACGCTGCTTGGGCAGCGGTTGTGGCCGCGTTGCGTGATACGAAGCTACCCCGGGCTTGGTGGGACGAGGATAATGAGATGGTGCTGTGCTCTGAGGCTGTGTCGGAGGCTAAGAAGCTTTCTCTGCGTGGTATGCCAGTCGCGAGCTCGTTTGCGGTGTTTGAGGCCGATGCTGCAGCTGGGTGGAGAGCGGTTGTTATTCCGGATGCTGAGGAGGAGGAAAAGATCGATGAGGCTAAGCGGAAGGGGCTTCAGCGGAGGTGGATTCTGGCGGACCCGGATGGGTATGAGGAGGGGTTGAGCCAGGAGCGGGTTAGTGTTGTTGTTGATAAGAAGCGGGATGGGAAGGTGCTTATTGTGAGGATGGAGAAAAATGGGGGCTGGGCTGTTGGGGCTAAGGAGTTGAAACAGGTGGTTGATGTCTCTGCGCAGAGATGGGATGAGGTGAAGCGGATTCTTGAGCAATGTTGAGTGGTTTATATGGTTTACATGTGTGGATGATTAGACAAAAGTAATGATACCATTTTACTTCATTCGGTTTATTATACAATACACATATCTGCGTTGTTCTAATGTCATGAAGGGAGATTGCATTTTAACTCATTACGAATGTTCATCCATCTTTTCGACTTCTATCTTTAGGCCAACAAACTCGCTGCTGCATTCGCACTTGCATCTGCCGTCCTAGGGCTTCGTCGTAGTCTCTTTGCCGGTGGTTCATTGTCTTGCTCGGGGGTAACAGTAGGAACCTTTACGGGCTTGTCCTGATCCTCGTTCCCCGAATGTTCTGACGATGAGCTATTGGCCTTGGTCTTGGACTCGTGTTTGGACTTTCGGGGAAGTGAAATGGAAAACGAGACCAGATTCAAGTCACGGCTTTTATCCTTCTTTTTCTTGCCATCTTTCTTGGTCAAGCCACGTCCTCGTGCTTTAGCACTCTCGGAGCCCTCATCGTCGCGTTTATCCTCCTTTTTCTCCTTTCCGTCGGATTTTTCGGGCGTTTCAAGCTTCAGTGCACTGGCGTCGCCGGACAGAAGTCGAAGGAAGACGCTCTTGGTGTTCTTCTCTTTATTCGGATCCTTTTGCTCCTTGTCATCTCCGGTCTTCTCTTTCTTGCCTTCTTTCTCATCATCTTCTTCTTCCTCCTCTTCTGCATCAGAAAACTCCCACATATCGCTGATCTCTCGTCTGAAGAAGGCAGTTCCCCATAGGGAGATTAGGACACCCGGGACCAAGTACAAGAGTGCTGGTTGGGCATGTTTGGAGTACTGCATGGCGAGAAGAGTCGTGACCATTCCGGCAATGTAGCCAATAATGCTGGCCTTGAAATATGTTTTTGGGAAAGCCCGAGCATCGTTATACGGAGGTTCTAGCTCTGGTCCCTTTGGCTTGACTGTTCCTGTCCAGAACCGCTCTCCCCAGCCTCCAGTCGCAGTTTGGTATTGGGGCTTGACAAGAGCTTCGCCTTTGCCTTCTGCTTGCGCTTTTTGCAAGCCCTTTCGTTTGTAATAGAGGTAAAGGTCGAAGCGCAGTGCCAATCCTAGCATCATGCCAGGGATGACAATATCACCCAATCCCAACATTGCCAGAGAAGTCGTGTCGGGGGCTTCGCTAGGAGCAGGAGGACGAGGGAATAGAAGCTTGATCGGAATGTCCAGCTTTGTCGCAACGGTTACCATCAACGGGGTGAAGAAGACGAAGTAGATGTCATAGAAGAACAAAGACCCCAGAATGAGCGAACCCGTCCAGAACGTTGACGGTGACATGAACTGCAGGGCACCGTAGCAGAAGCTGAAACCCAGAAAGTTGGTCAACCACCAAGGCTTCGTCACGAAAGCAAAATAGCCAACTGCACAAAGTCCCACGATAGCACTGAGAAGATCCGACAAGCCCAACCGACCCTTTGCGTCAAATAGACCACGCACATGAGCACGAATCTTAACCCGTTGGTATGCGAGATCACGATAGAACCAAAGCGTTGCTAGTATAAAGCTGGGTAATGGAATGCTTCCAAGGATGCCCGGTAGGGGAGACTTTCGAACTTCAACGGTCTCTGAGCCGTCACCAACTGTGAAGATGCGCTCAGACTGGTTGGCTTTCCAGGTATTCCCACCGTAGCGATACTGTCTGGGAAAGATGAACGAGCGGAACACTGTGAGACTATCCTTGAGGAACGCAACGGCGAAGAACAGCCCCATTTGGGAGAAGTAGAAGCTCAAGATCTTGTTCAGAATAGCCGGGTCTCCCAGCCACTTGATCACCAAATACAAACCACCCAGTGTCAAGCCAGCAGTCAACGGGAACATCAAGGCATCTGATGGTTGGAGGCCTTCCATCTTCGGCATTGATCCCTGTCCTTCCTCTTCATCTTCGTCGTCCGTTTCGCGCCCGCCTTTCTTTCCTTTTTTCTTGGGAGGCTTCGCAGCAGATGAGGGTCTCGATAGTGATGCGTGGGCGCCAATATATATCGGAAAGAGGGCAGAAACGAGGAGATGTCCGTATGTGGGCAGGAAGGGCTTGAGGACGGTAAACTGGTAGATGACTTGCCCCAGTAACTCCGCGACGGGGCTCACTTCGTCGGCCATGTCGACTCCGATTGCCTCGTGGGGCGTTGGTTATGAAAGCGCTTATTGATTCGAAGAAATTCGGTTTTTTTTTGGATTCAATATGTGCGAAAAGTCTGCAGGTTTTGCGTCACTTTGTGTCTGTTGTAAGGAAGCTCGTCAGGCAAAACATAGCTAGATGCCAAGACCGATTCTCTCCCCGCCGCCTTGTCGGAGTCTGGACAACGCGGTCTGTCGCAACCACCAACAAGACTACGCTACTCTCCTTGCAGGATCTATTCATTATGGCGACCGATGTGGCTTTTGATACGAGCATGGTAACGCCTTCTGGTTGGGCTTGTGTTGGAATCGAATACTAACAAGCTGCAGGGCTCGTTTACGGTAGAACTTTACAACGAGCATGCGCCCAAGGTCAGCAAGCTGTCTACCCCTTAAATCCGTATTGCGCTAACATTGGGTTCTTTAATAGACATGTAGGAACTTTGCGACGCTCGCGCAGAGAGGCTACTACAACGACGTCATTTTCCACCGCATTATCCCCAACTTCATGGTCCAAACCGGCGATCCTACCGGCACCGGCAGGGGAGGAAGCTCGATCTACGGCGAGAAATTCGAAGACGAGATTCAACAAGGCTTAAAGCATACCGGGGCCGGAATCTTGAGTATGGCGAACAGTGGACCCAACACCAACGGCAGTCAGTTCTTTGTCACTCTTGCGCCGACACCTTGGTTGGACGGAAAACATACGATCTTCGGCCGGGTGAAGAGTGGAATGAGGGTGATCCAGCGCATGGGGCTCGTCCAGACGAATGCCGAAGACAGGCCGGATGATGAGGTCAAGATAATTCGGGCCAGGGTTGTGGAAGGAGAGGAATGAAAACGGCATCAGACCACATTTCCCGAGACATTTGGAACGGCGTTGAGGTGTCTGGAATCTTTGCAGTGCCGTGCTAGATACCCATTGTGATTACAAGCGAAGAGGCTTTGTTCCAGCCTAGGTTCGCAGCGCATCATCCATACCAGCCGCAAGCAGAGAGCTTCGCTTCGAGGACAGAGGAACGCATCTACATAAATCCAGGCCAGGACCCGGCGCATGCTTTGCTACGAGGATTCAATATACTTGGCAGAGCAAAAACTGCCGCTCCAAGCACATAGAAAATAGCATAGTTGGAATGTATCACTACAAAACGAACTGCTTCTATCAGGTGTTTCCAATCCAGAGCAGCAGATACAGAGTGACTAATCCGATCTACCACTCCCATAGAACAAGACCAGTGAAGGCTTGTAGAAAAGCGCGAAACTGCAATGCTAAAAGGTAGCATGCAGAGCACCGGGAGTGGTTGGTAAGAAGAAACTCCGATTTGTCGTGGGAGAAATTTTTTTCAAGTGGTTTGCGATATCAGTCTAACCGTATCTGGTATGGTGTGGTTGTCACCGTACAATTGCTGGCACTGACGACCAACACAATTATAACTACAGAGGAATTCTTAAAGTCAGTATATTACAGTAGTATCAAAGCTACTATATCACACATTCTTTAAAACAGTCAAAAGCTGCTCTTCTAGGGCACCAGTTCAATGAATTGCGGGCTCAACAGCCGAAGCCAAGTCACGTGCCACACCGCCGCGGGGCCGTATTTCTGCCAAAGCTGTTGGCTTTTTGTGTTTTTCTTCCACAAAAAAACTTCGTGCAGATGATCTTCCATGCACCGATGGGCAGGAAGTCCTGTTCGAATGCTTGCCACCCAACGTGATGAAAGTTGGGCTGCATCATAGCTAGAACATTGGCACTTACTTTTTTTTTTTTTTGGTGACAGCTTTGTCTGCATTACCAACAGTGTTACCGGGATGGAGTCACTGGCAGAAACGCCATGGGATGTGACCATCTCTGGAACCGGCCTGGGCCAATCGTTGTTTGCGCTGTGAGTTGACCCGGAAATATCTCCCTTGTCGTGCTGCGTCACTAACTGTACATCAGGGCTCTTTCCAGGTCAGATAAGAAGGTTCTTCATATTGACAAATGCCCATACTATGGAGGTTCCGAGGCTGCCTTCAGCCTCCAGGAAGCTCAGGAATGGGCCGATAATGTGAATAAACGTATGTTTTGATTCTCTTTCTCTTCAAGAGATCACAAAGAACAATTGGCTGACTGGTGTCAATAAGCTAGAGCCCGGGCAATCCCCTTTTGAAGATGCAGAAGTGCACTCTCCCTCGGATTCTCGACTGTCATCCTCACGGGCGTATACCCTCTCCTTATCATCACATCTGATCTACTCTCGCTCGCGACTATTGCCAACCTTGTTGTCTTCCAGGGTCTACCGACAACTGGAATTTCAGGCCGTCGGGAGCTGGTGGATTTTTAGGCCATCTGAAGCGAATTCCGACTTGTACCGTGTCCCAAGCAGTCGTGAAGATATCTTTGCGGATGACTTTATCTCTGCCAAGTCGAAACGGACCTTGATGAAGTTCCTTCGTCACATCGGCAAACCTCCACAGGAAACTGAAGGTCAACCCGAGGAAGAGGACTTGTCAGTGCCATTTTCGGAGTATCTGAGTTCCAAATTCCAGGTGCCAGCGGAGCTCCATGACCCTTTGCTCTCGCTCTCCCTGTCTCAGGCGTCCGCCCAGCAGACGTCGGCCGAGTACGCGGTACCCCGCATCAAAAGGCATTTGGCGTCGATTGGTGTATTCGGTCCTGGTTTCGGGAGTCTGTTGGCCAAGTGGGGAGGTGGCTCTGAGCTCGCTCAAGTCGGATGCCGAGCTCTTGCAGTCGGAGGTGGCGTGTATGTTTTGAATGCAGGCATCGAGTCAATTACGAATTCCTCGAATTCCGACAATGGAGATGATGCGCGCATGCAGATCAAGCTCTCCAACGGCGAGTCAATCCGGACCAAGTTTGTGGTCGGTTCCCACTGGGATTTTCCGGGGCAAGCGGGAAATGATCAGCCGTCTTGTGAAAAAGCAGCTCGATCCATTTCCGTCGTCTCGTCATCTCTCAAAAGCTTGTTTCCCATAACGGCAGAAGGAGGCCCACTTCCTGCTGGTGCCGTTGTAGTCTTTCCGGGAAGCTGTCTGGGTCAGGCAGAGGATTCTCCGCCGGTCTATCTTTTGATCCACTCGAGCGAAACTGGGGAATGCCCTACTGGACAAAGTAAGTTACCTACGAAGCTCCCCACCCTAATTGCTCATATGATGAATATCTTTATATCAAAACTTATCTACATTGTCTGTAATAACTTTGATGAAAATTATAATCTGATCATGAGCCATCTCTTCGAGATATTCACTTCGAATTGATTTCAGTTCAGCTAGCTAACTTGCTTTTTCAGGTGTTGTCTATGGTAGTGTTCGTCTTTCTGGACCTCAAGGGTACAGTCTTCTCGCGACAGCTGTCCAGAAGCTCCTCGAGTCAGTGAGTGACGCAGAAGCCAAAATACTGTGGTCTCTGCGGTACACGCAACTTGGACGGGCCGGCGACGTGATTGACGCCGCCCAAGCTCTCAAGTCAAGCTCCCCTTCCGACAGTATGATTTGCTTCCCGCCGCTAAGCCTCGATCACGCGTTTGATGATGCGTTGCTCGACATGGTCAAGGAGGCGTGGAAGATCGTCCAGGGAGAGGAAGCGATTGACGAAGAGTTTATGAAGTTTGAAGATCGCGAGGGCGTTGAAGACGAGTAGACTCGTAGTTCATAATCATATTTTTATTCTCAACTGTTCTTTGTATAGAAATTCTCGTACCTGCAAGGAAACATCGGGTGCCTTGCATAAAAATTGATGCATCCAAACGACATCCCACAGGAATATTCCGCCGCTGACTACGGAGTACTATTTATGGCATGACGACATGTTTCCCTTTATAGTCTGTCATTGTGCGTCTTGTTTCGCCACTGCAGCGGGACTGCGCCGCGGTGTCCACGTAAGATGTCATTTTTGCGAAAGGACTGAGCGCTTATTTACAGGAACGCAGTATTGGAGTAATTTGCATACGGGTTGTAATATCAAAGTACCCAGGTACTTGTATCGCGAAGATCCGAGTTATTGCATTCAATCGAAGTAGAGGATGATAGGCTCAGGCAGCAGAATATAAATCCGTTATTTGGGCGAGACGCCGCTGAAACTATATAAGCATCGTACGTGGCCATCTACACGCGAAGAATGAAGGATGAAGCTTCTATATGGTGGAATGAATGCGGGAAGGTTAGTCTGATTCGGACATTAAACGGTCCTGCGTCTCAGTTCTCGTTAAATGCGTCATGTCATTCTCCGGTGGTCCGCTAGTATGTCGGATATAGGCACAGAAACACTATCAATTAGCGAGCATAACGTCCAGCACAATGCAATAGTCAGCCTGCCTACAGAGTACAGTTCGAATCTCCTCCGGGATGTCCGAATGTCCGAATGTACTCCGGAATATAGGTTAACGGAAGAAGTGGATATGTTTTAGATCTAAGTACGATGACAACTACATCTATCATTCTGAAACAGCCCACAGATTAGATCTATTGAAATACCGATGACGTAGGGCTATTGATCCAATTTATATCAAACATTGGCATGTTATACAGAGCACAAATGCTTCATACTGCATGAACATGTAAGGCTTGCTGTAGGAGCTTTGGCCAGTGTGGGCTGGTTGTGTTTGGATACATGTGCTCCGTAGCTTAATCTCCGGTGTTTGTGTTTGCATCTATACTTATACGGAGTATTCTGTGTGTTTCATATGTAGTCCACCGGTAGGGTCAATGTACAGAGTAGATGTATGTTTTATGCGGGGACCCCACAGTGCTTGTTGGATATGGTGAGACCTTTTATGGGGCTGGATAGGGTACACTAGATCTGTTTGCTTGTAATCTGAGACATTTCCACTATGCCTAGAAATGCAAGTGTATACTTGAGGAGGATCGTCCAATAAATGACGATACATCTAAACTTGGTTTTGATAAGATGTGGTGTGTCTGATTGTTGTGATGGATTCGTTTGTGAGTACGTAGTCGAGTGGCAGTGGCTGATCGTGCAGTTGAGTTTAACCTCGATTCCGGGATTTCTCAGAGAGTGGAGTCACTTGTTACGAAAACTATTCTGTATATCCAGAATGTGAAGCCTTGTAGTCCGGTCTTTTCTGAGGCTCGAAGCTGTGCTGACACTACAGCATACGAACACACCTCAGTCTATGAACGTTTCCGCATTAGGAAAAAGCGGATTCGGCGGACGGACCATATCAATCAGCCCAAGTGGATTGACCAGGGCTGATGCGTAAGTCTGTCCTGACCACCGTACAGTAATCGTACACACAAGTACAAAAGCCTCGTATTCGACCCTTACGGTCAGGGTCTAGATCGGCAAAGTTCTGGAAGTCGGAAGCCGCCAGAGATTTGCCCGATTGGGAGAGAACGGACAGACCCTGGCTGAACCTATACCGGATTCAGCGCAATGAATGCAGATCAGGGGTATACATACGTACACTGCTGTGTGCAGTGTACTTGTAATCTGTGTACGCAGTACACTGACAGCTAGCCAAGAACCGGATTCGAGCTTAATCGGTTGTGTTGTTTGATAAGCCATTAACCTCGGACCAACAGGGTAGGGGTCGCGAATTTTCCGCCAACGTAAGTAGCGGCTGCTCTGACCTTGAGGTATTGTATGTATTGTATGTATTGTATGTATTGTGAATGCCAAGGCACCAGGATAAATAAGGATCTATGCTGTGTGGGTTGTTATTGGGCTGATTGGATGTGCCGTGCTGTTGGAACAGTTCTTGTTCTGTTGCACAGCATTTGACGCGTAGCCCTGGTAAATGTCATGTTTGAGGTTTATTTGCTGCTTTGCCTACACATACAATAGAGATGGATATACCGAGTAATCCATACCCAACTGGATCTATTATTACCTGTAGTACTCTAGTACTCTACTTTTTATCTATCCTACCTTGTACTCCAACGTACTCCGTACAGAATACTGTGCTCCCAATCCTCCGCAGTGCTGATAACGTGTGCAGAGGACACGCGGCCCGTGGAACCCTCGCGGGAAAGGCGGTCTGTGAGTGGTGGAGTGGACGGGCGGTAGCGCCGATCTCAGGGGTCTTTTTTATTGCTTTTTCTTCGCTTTACCAGTACCGCTCATTACCGATTGTTACATAGTACAACAACGACAACAAAGGGTTGCATTGAATTGTACTCCAGAGGTTGCAGTACCGGATAGGGAGGACAAGCACGGAAGATAGTAGTAGGTAGTATATAGAAGGCTCTCGGAAATACAAAACTACCTATAGGACGCAGCGGAAATATAAAAGTAGACTGTTCATAGTATGGGGAAGACATCCGAAATAGGAATGACGAGAGGCCAGGTGGCCACTGAATGTTCCAGGAATCTGGAAGCAACGCGGAAACCAAACTGGAGGCTGGAGAAATAGTTCACAGGGACCAACTGTCATTTCCGAATTCCCTCTTGTTAGTGTGGTGCCCTATGATAGTAGGGTTGGATAGGGTGGTTGGTACCGGGATCAGCAAGTGTATCTGAATCGAACATCAATCCGAGGATAGAGTAGGATAATCATCCAGACCACTGCACTCCGGAATAGTACTCTATCCAGCATTCATCCAGAGTACTCCGTACATACTACTCACCCGAAGTGGCCAGAGGCAAACGGCGATATAGATAGACACGCCACCACCAGATGCCAGATTTGTATTACGCTTCACACGGGGATAAGGGTCTTGCGTATACCCAAGGTAATTTACACTTGCAAATTACGCTTGGTATTACCATCAAGAACATCTCTACTATGTACAAGTACACCGTACAGACATTGAATATTCTACTAGAGCTGATAATAACAATATGCTTGTTGAGATGGATTCAATGAGACGAATTCATAAATCTCTATTTTTACTGCTTATCACTATCACCGTAGCGATTCCAAAGCGGCCACTGTTGCGGCCGATGCTACAGTGTGGTACCGTAATTACACGGCCCCAGCGCAACCCGTGGTCCATTATTCGGCATTCCCACTTGGGATCGTTTCTGCTTCTCTTCTCATTTTGTTCTCCTGTTCCTGTTTTCTTCTTCTTCTTCTTCTTCTTCTCTTATTCTCCCTTCTTCACTTCATCCTCCTCTTCTTTTTTTTCACTTTCCCTCGGGCTCAGCTCTCAAGCCATTTCGTCTCCTCGCTCATCCCTCTCCTCCCCTCCGTCTGTTTCTTCGTCATTAGCCCTGGGCTCCTAGTTCCAGTTGTGACCTTTTTTTGATCGGTTCTGTCTGGTCCAGGACCTGCGACACGGTCCGAGCACTTTTTTTTTTACCAGTCTCTCGTTGACGCTCCCTCGAATCGGCGAATTCTAATATTCTGAATTTTGCCCATCCATTCTTTCATATAAACGACTGCCTCTCCCGACAAACATCCGTTCGTTTCGGTGACGGCTGTGCGACTACGACAGCTGGTCTTGATGTGTTATTGATTCTATCCAACGACCTATAATATCTTGATTTATTTTCTTTTTTACGTTGAAAAGTTCCCTACTCTTAATTCATCCGCCAAAATGCCGATGTTGCGACTGAAAACCATCTTCCCCTTCGTGGCCCTCTTCTCTATTGGGTTCTTCTTTTGGGCCATGGAGCGGTTTGATCGCGCTGCCTTCATTCGATTCAAGCACCCCGTGGATCGCGTGTCAACACCACCTCCTACCGCGCCTCAGATTCAATTGCAACAGTCTGAAACTCCACCCCCCTCTTCCTCGTCCTCGTCCTCGTCCAAGACCTGCGAGTTCGAACCCGCTGGTCCCCCGCCGATGCCCTTCACCGAATGGCTTGAGCGCAAGAACTACACCCGCATGTACTTCCGTCCTCAGCATGTGAACGCCAGGACCGAGTTCCGCTCCCTGGAGAGCATCGATCAGCCAGTCATGCCGCCCATGTCTGTCTTGGAACGTGGTACTATCGTTGCGCAAGAAAACGAGAACCCTTCGCTGCCTTGCCCGTCGGTGATCGATGTCGATGTGGCTGCTGATGACACCATGGATGAGACTTCGAAGATGCTCTTTGGTTTGGCCACCACGGCTGACCGTCTGGACCGTCTCCTTCCTTCTCTGCTCTACTCCTACGGTGGTACCAAGGCTGGTCTGGTCGTTCTCGTTCCCGAGAGCGACGATGACATTCCCAAGCAGGAGACCTACTTCCGCAACCGTGGCTTGGACGTGCGCTTGATCCAGTCTCCCCTGGACTTCACTGCTCGTTACTTTGGTATGGTCGAGGCATTTGCCAACATCATCCGCACGGAGCGTCCTCAGGTCCAGTGGCTTGGTTTCATGGACGATGACACCTTCTTCCTGTCTCTCCCCACCATTGCCGAAGAATTGAAGCTCTTTGATGTGAACAAGAAGCACTACATCGGTACGCTCTCCGAGGCCAGCTGGCAGGTTGACACCTTCGGTCACATTGCTTTCGGTGGTGCCGGTGCCTTCGTCTCGAAGCCGCTGCTGGATGTTCTCGAGACCTACTACGACGAGTGCCAGTCCTGGGGTGAGCAACCCGGTGACCAGAAGCTCGGTCAGTGCATTCAACGCTTCGGAGAAACTCCCCTTACTCTCTGGCCCTCTTTATTCCAGATGGACATGAAGGGCGAAGTCGACGGTGTGTACGAGTCTGGTCGCAAGATTGAATCTATGCACCACTGGAACAGCTGGTACACCAAGGACGTGGTCAAGATGGTCACCGTTTCGGCTGCTGCTGGTCGCAAGTCGGTCCTCCGTCGCTGGGTCTTTGACCAGGAAGAATACATCAACGAGGCTACCGGTGGCTCGATTCGCCAGTTCTGGGTCATGACCAACGGTTACTCTCTTGTGAAGTACACCTACGATGAATACACTCCCGACGATGCGATCAACTTTGACCACACCGAGAAGACGTGGGAAGAAGACTCTCGTGGTTACGAATCTCGTCTTGGTCCTCTCCGTCCTAAGGACCAGGAGGGTATCACCAAAGATCGGTGGTTACTTAAGGAAGCGTTTGTTGTCGGAGACAACGTGCACCAGTGGTATGTGCGTGAGGAGGATGAAGGCCACAGCGTAATTGAAGTTGTCTGGCTCGGCCCCAAGGGCGGCGGCGGTGGTGGTGTTGGTGTTGGTGGATATCTCAAGGCTCCTTAAGTATAACAGCTTGACGAATTAGAAAAGGGCTCTGATACTGAGGCTGGTCCTTGGACATATGTGAAAGCTTTCCTTCCTTTCTTTTTTACTTCTTTCTTGCACATGATTTCTTTCCTTTTTCTTCTACTGTTACTTCTTTATACTCTTCTTACGTTTTCCTCTCCAACATTCTCTTATGAATTCCAACCGTCGATTAACACCACCACCGGACTTGAGAGAGGTGAAAGCAGAGATATTACAGACACTGGTGCATGGGTGTGGTTCTGTCTTTTCCGAGAACTGATTTGCTTGGCATGCAACTTCTTGATTGTTGATTTAATTCGGCGTTGCATTGGCGGAGTCCGAAATGGCGCAGTTGATGATCTGAAACAGGTGTGGTTTTATATTGTCATTCACGTCGCACTTTGCTTGAATTGAGTATCATGATCGATCCTCCACTTCTCGACTCATTACTTTTTCTTCCTGTTCTTTGGCTTTTGCTTGTTGCTTTGACGAGGCCCATTTCTATGTATGCATTTGTAAAAATAGACGCGTCGGACCAGGATGGTCTCTTTCTACATTCTCTTCTATTTCTTCTTCTTCTTTTTTTTTTTTTTTTTGTCTGGAGATTAGCGTTGAGATTTTATGCAGAATATTACGATCAAGTCTAGAATCAGTGGTTCTACAGTATCATGAAGTACTACAAGCTGAACTCAGGAGTTGCCACGGAGTAGAGAACCCGGTTCAACGAAGATTACCGAATCGAGATCCTTCGAAGTGCTTCCACGCCGGGCTAGACTTCCCTGTTCAAGTGGCTAGTCCCATACCGCCTTCCAATTCCTTCGACTCCTACATAGAACTAGTATTCCTATTCTGTCGTGACGTTCTATGGAGGTTGCCTCATTGGGAGGATAGCCTCATGATGATGATGATTCCATTCCCATCTGTTTGTCATGTGCCACTACTCCGGCCAATCAGGGAGAGTGTTTATCCCCGCAGCTGAATGCGGTATTGTATTATGTTTGTATGTATGCTTGCCAGTATGCCATACAGAGTATGTATTGTTCTACAAGTACATTGTACACCGTCAAGAGAGTACAAATGAACAATAAAATATCAAGACAGTTTGCTATAGAAACTCGTAATGAGTACTTGTACAGAGTACTCTGTGCACTACTACTATGTATAGAGGTAGATCATGACCCGTACAATACGGTACACGCGTAACGCCCCGCCCGTGACGACACGTGACACACGTGACACACCGCCTTCCCAAGGCAAGAGCCACCATGCCCTCTTCGAACTCCTCCCGTTTTTTCCCTCTTTTTTCTCGTTCTGAACCCAAACCCTGCGAAGCAAAACGCGTTACTCGATTTGGTCATTTCCTCCAAAGCATCATTCCTCTTTGGGCACTTCCTGTTTCGTCTATTAACCACTGTGCTTGTTCGATACTATCAACTGATATACCCTTTTTACCTCTTTCCTCCCCTTTAAACCTCTCTCTTTTTTTTTTTTTTTTCCCCTCTCTTTCGTTTTCGGTTACTCGCTATCATGGCCGACATCACTGCCGTCGGTGAGGAGAACCCTTCTCCTACTCAGGATGAGCTGCAGCAGGCCGCGGCCGGTAACGGCGCTCCTGATAACCGCACTCCTAAGCGTCGCATGAGCGACGATGAAGAGGATGAGGAGAAGCAGGGTCGCGAGCGCAGAAAGATTGAGATCAAGTTCATTCAGGATAAGTCGCGTCGCCACATCACCTTCTCCAAGCGGAAGGCGGGTATTATGAAGAAAGTATGTTGTCTACCATCGCGTTTCTTTTTATTTCTTTGTCTACTATTCTTTTGATTGGGTTTAATTGATGCTAATTTTCCTAGGCATATGAATTGTCCGTCCTCACAGGCACTCAGGTGCTGTTGCTGGTCGTGTCCGAGACCGGCCTGGTCTATACCTTCACCACCCCTAAGCTCCAACCATTGGTCACCAAGGCGGAGGGCAAGAACCTGATTCAGGTGAGTACTTTTCCCTTGCGTATCAATTCGCTGTGTCCTGACTTGTATTCATTATCCAGGCTTGCCTCAACGCCCCCGACCCTACCACCAGCGAGAATGGCGTCGATGCCCCCGAGGTCCCAGCAGAGACCCCCGAGGACGTCAACCACACCAACGTCAATGCTGCCGCGGCCCAACAGACCAACATCCCTCGTCCTACCGGAATGCATCCCGGCTACATGACGAACGAACAACAGCAGCAAATGGCCTACTACCAGAACCACCTCCAGCAGCAACAGCAGGCTGGTGGGCAGTACCCCGGCATGTCTGTCGGTGGTCGCATGCCTACGCAGCACCAGCCTACCGCATAATCTTATCTACTCTTATCTACGCTCCCACGCACCTCCTCTTTCTGTTTTCCCTGCATATGGTCTTGTTTTTAGTAGCTGAGGAGTCCAGAGTTCAGTTGTTTTTGCCTTCTTTCAGCATCTACCCTTTATTTACACCCCCCTCTCATTATCTTCTCTCCCCCTTGACATTTGATACCCGACAATCCTGTTGTTCAACCCATCATCGCATGAAAACGGGTCCTATAAATATAATGCATCTCCCCTGTTTACTTTTCGACCGCGAACGAAAACATGCAAAACCGAGGAACAGCATGGACAATTGTCTCTTCCTGTAACCTCGTTAAGGCGTCGATGAATCTGGCGCTTACATACTCTGCTTTGGGACATGTAATGCCTCTTGACCGTTCATTGAAAGCGACACAAAAAAGACGAGAGAAAAAAAAGAAAGAAAAAAGAAAAAAGAAAGAAAGAAAGAAAGTCAATCCACTGCAACTCTGCATGATCAGGTTCAATGACTGGATCTGGACTCCGAGGTTGATTTGGTCTATCTGCTATTCTGTTCTTCACATCTCCTAGTCATCTAGACGACTGGTGGAGGTGGCGGTGTTTCTGGTGCATTTCTTGTTTCTCTGGCGAAATGGTTTCTATTTATTTATCTCTCCTATTTTAAAACTGCCGTCTCCTTTCGTCTTGACTTTCAGGCTGCTTGTTCTTTTCTGCTATTTACCTCAATTTGACATGCTGCGCTGTGTTATGCCCTGGTCTGTCTTATTCTACCATCAGTCAATGGAATATGGTAGATAGGATATACTGATCAAGAGGGCTACCAAGGAATGGTCTTTTTTTTGATTGGGTTTAGTAGTTAGTGGTGTTATTTGAATGAACTGGATTTTAGTATTCATTTGGTCATGTTAGTATCCGTAGGTCCGTTCATCTAGTCTTGGATGTCTTCGTCTTCGGTACACATCTAGTAAGAGTACGCTACTGGCACCCAATACTATTGCCTATTCTTCTATGTCGAGCCTGATGACCAAATGTCTAATGCCTCTTTCTTGACGACAGAGTAAGCCACACACTGCACCGAGGGAGTCGTACTTTGTAAAGTATACTCTGATAATCTTTAACCATGTATGGAATTACTCCGTACGGAGCTTCGAAGTTCAATGCCATCATGTCTGACAATTCAGAACGACAGTCAGCAATTGGCTTCACCTTGGTGGGCTGCTTCGTTCCCTTTGCGATACGTTTGCGACATCATTCGTGGGAATAAGGGGCGTCTTGTAAACGTATCAAGAAACCTATGTATGCGGATATACCCATCTGAGGCGTGATATGGCCATCGGTCATTTCTGTTGACTTCCGTCTGTGCGGTGAATTTGGCATTCTGACAACGGGTAGCGCATCCATGTCATGCATTTAGCATGTTGACAAAGGATAGCCAAAGTTCGTGGTCATCGTAAGTGGCTTGGCCTTTGTGCTTGTCTGTTACCAACTGCTTCGCTCATTGTAATTTGGCCAGTACACCTCGTCGAAGTAGGTAGTTATGCGCGACAGCATGTTGCGCAGTTTCAGGAAGTCAACTGGGCTCTTGGTATGCATGTCCACATCGTTGACATTCTGGATGAACTTGGGCCGATTTAGCATAGCGCCAAGGCGCTGGGAACTTATAATTCAGCCACCCCGCACTCCCCATGGACATGAGCCCTAACACTGGCACCTGTGCGTTGTCAAAATCCGCTCCCGTGTGCGCCATTGTGCTGAAACTGTAGATGATAGTCTGCATTAGTATCAATGACCAAGAAAAAACAGTTTGTGAAGGAGAGGACTACACTGGTTTCAAGCAATTAGATCTTGTGCTTCAAGGTCTGGGCCAGAGGACTTCGCTTTGTGAAGTAGGCAGTGAAAAACATGTGCAGCTGGAGGTTTGCGTCCACGATAGCTGCCTTGTCGTTGTTTAACTTCTAGACTGAAAAGCATTGGGGTCTTTCAGAGGCGGTGGTCTGTTGTGAGGCCGAGGCTGAAGTGGTCCTGCTAAGCGGACATTGCGTTTACCACGCTAAGCGAATGGTCATTTCGGAGCTGCAACACGACTGTGCAGTCCACACTTTTGTTGAGTGGCTTTTCTAGTCAGCGGTGGGAAACGATTACTCTATCGACGCGATTCTTGTCCTGGTGGACTGGATTGAACCCCTCGGTATGGTTTCAGGATTCCTAAGGTTTCGCATGGGGTTGGTTGTTTTGCCCACACTTCCAACTGTGTAAGGTTTGTAGGGTAAATGCCCCTGTTCTGCTAAGATGTCCGCTTAGTCTAGCAACAGCCTTTGCCCATAGTCGTCTCTCGATGGTATTGTAAATAACGGTCAGGCTATGCAGACGCTCCATCCATTCTTCGTCTGTCTAGATAACGCAAAGCGCATCGAGCTGTAACGAGTCTGCACTGGGATTTCTTTCAGGAGCACTTCGCGGCGGGAAGTTTGGGGTTTCTTCTAGAAAGTCTGCGCAGCCTTTCTTTAAAATGCCTTGTACGACGTGGTAAACAGTGCTTGTCCATGCCTCCTGGTAAAGCAGCGTGTCCGAGCAACAACCTTCCGATGAACACGAAAATGACCCCAAAACTAGCTATTAGCAGATAGATTGGGTCAGAGGAGCTTGGGCGTAAAAGTATGATGTCAAGATCTCTTGAAATCAAAGAGTCGGTGATAAATCATTCCAGTATTGCGAAAGAAATGAACAACGTGCCCTTTATAGCGCCATTGCTGTCCCCGGACTTGTTGGGCTTTTACCGTGGCATTGACACGAGAAATAAGCATTTGCTCTATCCCAGTAAGCTCGGGAAAGTTAGGGAGAGGACTAGAGTCCATTTTATTGGCGGGGATGTACGGAAAACATCTTCATCCTAATCCAGATCGTATCACATGTTAGTGTAAGGATTGCTATACAACCTCAGAACAGCCCACGAGACCTTGATAGATATGTTAGCAATTATGCTTGGCCCAATGTAGCGGAAGTGGCATCTCATGCGGGAGAGCCATCACTCAGCTCAGTCTGACTGTTGGCCCGGCCTCGTCTGTCGAGGAGTAAGTGATAGTTTGTTTCTAATACGACCTTTTCCTCGTGTTCATCGCAGAACAGACTCCGCGCATAGCTCCCATCATTTTCCGGCGACAATGATGCCTGGTGTGATATAGTTATACCTCTGCCCATATTTGGCTAGCTCCTTTTGTTGCTGTATGTGTGCAGATAGTCTAGGGCATCCTCAGATCCCACCATCCCGCTTAAGAGCACCTTTCCCCAATAACCATGGCAATGGCTCATGAGACATGTCAAATTTCGAGAGGTCCCTATCCCTTTTCGTCTCATCATTGCTCTCTCCATGTCTGTACCTTCTTGGGAGCCCAAAACAAACTCAACCGCCGCCGCTCCAAGTCGTCCTTCGACCACTTGTTGAGGGTATGAGGATAAATGTGCACGACCTCGACGAGGTCGCCCTCGTCGGTGATTGAACATTTACCCCCATGCCTCTCCAGAGTTTGAACACTGTTTGCGCTGTGCTTTATTATATCATGCCGCATTAGGAATTTATCTCCACGGTCTTCCCCTCCTCGGATCCCTTCGAAACCAACGGAAGTTGGCAGTTGTCTTGCGCGAGACGCGCTGTTTCTGGTAGATAGCCACACCATGATCTAGTATAGTGCATCCTCTAGATCCCATCATTCCTCTTCACTTCGAAACTGACGAATATTCGAACTCGTCCTATATACTCCGTTTCATCACTAGATTCCGCCTGCCGCTCGCTTGTCCAGTTGTAAATCATATGAATCATTCCTTGTTCCAGACCATTATCGTGACTAATATTGAAGTGCAGGTTATGTAACCTCGCGGGTCCTTTCTCTATGGCGTCTGCGGTAGAGTATGGCAGGCCGTAAAACGACCAAAAGATATCTTTTTAAACACCTGCTCTCTGCCCGAGCATCATTCTTGTTGAACTAGCCGTCAGATACATTGTACCACCCCAATTTGATCCTGTGCGTGAAATGCGCTTAATCCCTGGTCAAATGGGGCTCTGTTGCAGCGCAAGATATGATGCTTGATTGAATTTTTCTGGCTTGCTGTTAGTTCATTTGCAACTTGCCAACAACGTGACTGTATCAATCTTGTTATTTATCAGCACGTCTTCCATGGCCTTCTCCTGTAGCAGTTGGCTTCCGTTTCCGATTACTTGGAGATCATGAAACAATGGATGATGGCGGTTTTGAAGTAACTTGTAAGACTCTCTCAGTATAGTCACCAGACTCCCTCTTGGCCTCCAGCTCAATAAATAGCGGCACGTCCCTAAGATGACCGTTGGTGGCTACATCGAGCCTCAACTCATTAGACAAGAACACCACAGCTGCCTGCAGGTGCTTGGAGCGAAAGCGATGACAAACCATGTAGTCCATTTCTTGGACAGGGGGTGGGCAGTAGAAGTTCTGGTTCTAGCAGTTGAGATTGCCTGCTTCAATATTAGTTTAGAGGGGGGAACAGCAAGTCACACGTTTTTGTACTGCAAGCAAGTACTCGGGAACACAGGCCAATGGACCATGCGGTTGAAAGACCAGAATTCACTGCGTTCTCATCTTGTGAGAACTCTAGGAGATGTGTTCCCAGTAGAGAAATCTTCTTGATATGTGTTGATCTCTCATGCTAAACACAGACCACATTCATCGGTTTGATATCCAACAATGAGTGCATTTCATCTGTTATCATTACTGCTCGGCTCATTATTGAGTCTTATTTCGCTCGCACTTCGAGCCTTGAGAGACCATTTCTCCTTTTCAGTCTTTGTCGTCATATTTCATAGGAACTTGTGGCACTTGAACCACGGCCACTGGATAAAGCAGTCGTTAATAAGTACACAGGGAACTATCAACACAAGGATGGGATTTCCTTACAACGTTGCAATGTTAATGTCCGAGGTGCTGTATATTGCAGCGGTCTAATATATTCCGGATTGGACATTTAGTTGATCGACAATCAATAATTCTGGTCGATACAGGGGTCTTCTGAAAAGCCGAAAGCACATGAGAGCTCTTGAGAGCTCTGTACTCTGTGTCAAAGCCATAAGGATCCCAGAAGGGCGCTCTCAAGGGTGTGGTATGTATCTTTTCACAAGTTCAACTTGAAGAAGCAAGAAGAATTCTTTGGTGTTCGTGTGAATAAGAATAATATACCACTTGGCCAGAGAAAAATGATGGAAAGGTGATTTGGGGTAGTTGGGAAGGTAGTGCGTGGATGGTCAAGGTTATATATCTGGAAGGGTACCATTCACCACTGACATTTCATCAGCATAGGGCTCCGAATATACAATAAGGAATTATATATCCAAATTCTAATAATTTGACGAGCAATTGAATCTATCATTCACTATAGCATAAACCAATTTCTTTAGCCCAAAGTAGAAAACAAAACCTATCTACTCCGTACTCCGACCAAGTACTGTACAAGCCAAGGGTATTCGTATTGATAATCTATAATAGGGTATGTAATTATATAAATAAATTAAGACATCCAAGCAAACCGCCAAACTATACTCACCGCGGCGCAGGACCGCGATCCTCAAGATCCGGGGAGCACTCACGGTCATTCCCCGCTTGCTGTTGCTGACCGGTCCAGCGGGAGAGGTATCGAGCCCCCGTTCTCCAGGCATTTAATAGAGGGTTCCTCGGGCCAGCGAGGAAGCGGATTCTAGGAGCGGGTTCGTTATTAGGATCAGGTTGTTGTTCTGGTGATGGTTGCTGTGAGCGGAAGAGCTGGTCATTTCGTGCATCTTGGGTGCCGTAGCCAACGTTGGCACCGTTGGATTCCCACTGTGTCCGCTGTTTTAGAGGCGAACTTGCACTATCCGATGCGGGCGATCTCTGCTGCGATTTGCCCTCGCGGACGGACGGGGGAATCCGGCGCGGATCCCAGTTTCGGTAATTGAGGATAGGGTTGGTAGTCGAGCGACGTGACCGGCGCAACAAGCCGTCTCGCAGTGTTGCATAAGTACCACTCTTGCTTCGTGGTCGCGCTGGGATCGTGTTGGCCGGACGATAGAAAGGCGACGATCGGACATTCGGCGACTCCGGATAATCCGAGTCATCGAGCTCTGCCCAGATGGAAGCTGAATCCAAGTCGGGAGTCGAGGTCCGATTCTGCGTAGGCGCAAATGAGGAAGGTAGACTGGGTGTTCGTCGATGACTGGATCTGCGCTGCGGAGGAGCTGCCTGTAAAAGCGGCTGGCGCTCGCCAGGTTGGCCTTCCTCGCCGTCCAATCCTAATCCATGCAGATGATTCTCCTCCATGACGCCCATTCCCGGCCCTAAGCCTGTCTGCGAAGAGCCAACCACGGTAACACCAGCATGGTTGTCAATGTCTTCTAACCGCCACGAAAGACAAAGTACTCCGTTCAATAGAATAACGGTACCAAGGGCAATAAGTCCCGCGCGGAGTCCGCCCAAATCGGACACCTGCCGAAAGTAGATGAGACCGTCCAATATAGCAATGATGTTGTAGATGCAAAACACAAAAGGATAGAGCACGCTGGTACTGCAAAGCTTCAGACCCCGATGGAGGAAAAACAGCTGGGTGAGGGCCAAAGCGATCACGCCAATCAGAATTATCCATGATTGCCATCGGTTGAACTGGTTGGTGCGGTATACGATAGTGCGGACTAGCAGCTCAACAGCCGACTTGGCCAGAAGCAGGGTATGGGCCGACAAAATCCCACTAACCAGACCAAAGCACATTCCCCTTACGAGCCGGATGCGGCTGTGGACCACCTGTAGACGCCGTGCACTCGAATGCCTCCAACGAGGCGAAGAGGAGAGAAGCCTCAGCATTCGAGACCCCGCTAGGATCCCCAGCATGAGGACGACAGTTCCCGCGACCCATAGTATAAACGGACGGCGCTGCAGGAGTAGTAATAGCTGATCCAACGTATGCGGTGGTTCCCCAATGGCGCCAAACGTGGCGATCAATATCGCGCCGGTGCAGACCAGGATCGTGCCGAGCAAGGAAAATCTAGTAAAGGCTTCACCAAGGATCACGGTAGCGAAAATGGTATTGAAAACGAGACCGGACTATCGTGCGACAGGGAGTCAGCAGAGGAAAAATGAGAAAAAGGGGACGTTATACTAACGGCTTGAAGAGTCGAGAGAACTGGGAGCGGAAGGGTGGTGATTTGGATCGTACTCCCGACGATGTTCGATACAACGAACATCAGCATACCCAGCTGCAATTGTCAGAGTAATCCTATATTGTCGCAATGCCGAAAGAAGCATACCTGCCATCTTCGACGCTTGTACGGGGGTCGGCGTATTTCGTACGGATCCTTTTCGTCTTCGAGGATATGCGACTTGCGCTGAAGGGTCAGACCGATAGCCTGGATACTGGTCGAGATCAACCCGACCACCACTCCGACCTGTAGTTGTCAGTCGAGGATTCCTCATAACTGAGAATAAAGCACAAACCGCGACGCTCCCTTGGGGAGACAGGTCACCAAGCTTCCCCATCACGAAGTAATCGCAGGCATTGGAGAATGGCGCAGGACCGTATGGTAATGCAATTTGCCAAAGAACGAGGCAGGGTGATTATCGATAAACAGACGCCATCTTCAGGACCGATATAAATGATGGGATGGATGAAAGAGGGAAGTTTTGAAACAAAGAGCGATAAGTAGATGTGGACGGTGACTTCATGCGGGAACGCCGTTCCTGAGGCTTAGTTAGACAGTCAGCCGATCCACCACTTCACCCATCCTCGTCACTACGGACCTCCGACTCGACCCTGTTACAGCTACAGCAGCAGCAATAATTACAGGAGGATAGCTTCGTGAGGCATGTAAGTGAGAGATACCTTCTAGCTATTATCCATTCGAGCATTCTCTCGCTATTTCTGTTGATGCCACTGTGACCGCAACGACTGATCTTATCACCTCCCCAGCAGCATTCCGCATCGGAGCGTGACATCTCCCATTCAATATCGATTCCAATCCCTACTCTCCAAAACTCGAGTTCTCCAATCCCAACCGCCAAAATGTCGCAACATGCCCTCTCCGACGACCAGGTAGGCCACGCCCTTCCTCTCCCACCACCCCCGGAACCAAGCATTGATAGCCATGGACACAGGTCGCGGGCGAGCTCCGCAAGATGACCGCCTTCATCCACCAAGAAGCCCTTGAAAAAGCCCGTGAAATCAACCTGAAAGCCGACGAGGAGTTCGCCATCGAAAAGTCCAAGCTAGTCCGCCAAGAAACCGCCGCCATCGACACCCTGTACGAGAAGAAGTTCAAGCAGGCCGCCATGTCCCAGCAGATCACGCGCTCGACGCTCGCGAACCGTACCCGTATCCGTGTGCTCTCTGGTCGCCAGGAGCTGCTGGATGATTTGTTCCAGCAGGCGAGGGAGAAGGTTACTGGTATTGCGGGTGGGGATGCGAAGAAGTACGGGGAGGTGCTTAAGGGGCTGGTCCTCGAGGGGTTGTATACGTTGAATGAGGATGAGGTTAGTGTCCGGGCACGGAAGAAGGATTATGATTCTGTCAAGAAGGCTATTGAGGAGGCTACTGCGGAGTTTAAGAAGACCGTTGGGAAGGATACTGCGGCTGAGTTGGATGAGGAGGAGCCGCTGCCAGAGGGATCGTGAGTTTTCCTCTCTAAAGATGTTCGTTCATATTCTAACTTATTGTAGTGCCGGTGGTGTGTCCATCATCGGCGGCCAGGGCAAGATCGAGATCGTCAACACCTTCGAAGAGCGTCTGCGGTTGCTCGAGATCGACGCCCTCCCTGCCGTCAGAGAGATTCTCTTTGGCAAGAACGAGAACCGGAAATTCACTGATTAGGAAGCTAACCGTGCGTGTTTGTGATACCGTTTGCGTATGTTTTCAATTTACTTGGCGTTCTAGTTTCCTCCTAGAGGTATGAATTGTATACAGATAACTAGCCATCGTCTATATTCAGCGTTGCCACAGTTCCATTGATACAGTAGTTGTATTGTCATCGATCATTAGTCGTTATTTCTGAGTGTTATAGGTAAGGCGATATACTCCGTCTCCTGTAAGCGATGTCCTAGCTGCCAGAATTGAAGCAGCTGCAAAAATTGCCATAGCCATGGACTTGCGCGCTGTAATCCAGTAGCCTTGACAGCCGACAAGCCAACGTCGTCAGCTAGGGTGCGCATAAAATGTAGCACTCCGTAGCAAATGCAAGCCCATCATGAAGGCTTTCCCTCGTCCATGACGGACGCTTCCGGATTCTCCTCCTTTGGCACCCGCCTCGTGTATTTCGTTATTTTATTACTTTTATTCTCGTTCAATTCAACTTGAAAGCCCACCTTCCTGGGCTGCGGCTTCGACCGTACCGAATACAAGACACGGTAATGCAAGGCCTCGAGCCCTTCCTTGGCGAGCGTCCGTTTAAGATGCGAGACACCCGAGTCCTCAATCGAAGTGAAGATCCTCTTGAGCCGGTCCGCAAGTGCGTCAATCTCAGCATTGAACGCATTTTCCGCGTCTTTGCTGGGGAATCCTAACACAGTCCAACCAGGATCAATGGCGATGTTGAGAAGGATAATGATGGAGCCGAGTTCGCCATAGTCGTACTCGGCGGTCCCTTTGCCTTTGTAGAGTTTTACGTCGAAGCGGCGGTTTCTGAGGACTTGGGTCATGCGTTTTAGGTCAAGGACGGCTTCGGGAGGTTCGGTCAGGGGTGTTGGGTCGTGCGTTAGGTAGGCGACAGCAAGACGACAGCGTAGCAATGATATCCAGCTTGATGTTGGGAGTATGTGTTTGAGGAGGCGGCTCTGGAATGTGGGGTCTTTGATAGTGTCATATAGAAATGTGCAGATTCGATGTACCTGAGCACCGTTAGTGTGGAATGTCTCTGACCGTATTAGGATAACCTACCGTATCATCAGTGCCGTCTTCGGGTATCGCTTCCAATATTGTTGTAATAGTCCTTTCAACCTCCGAACAGACAATGGTATCTTTCATTAACGAGATATCAATCGTTAAGCGGAATAGGATCATCAATATCCGTTCACGGGTATCATCGGCGAACCTGTGGGAATCAGAACTATGAACTTGTGGGTACGCGGACACGGAACTTACAGGTCTGCTGCGCCCCGAAGCAACTCCAGGAGCGAAAGCAAAGGCTTTTGGTTGCTAAACGATGTGTCCAGCGCTGACTCTGCTGCCTTGAATTAGTTGTGATAACTAAACATTAGAAAATTGAGTCTTACGTGGATCTGGTGAAACTGATTCTCTTAATGCCAACGCCTTGGGAGTCGCGCCCAATCGTTGAAAAAGCAGATCAATGTCGCTTGGACATATAAGCGACCTGACTCGTTCAGCAGTAGCATGCTGGCCAAAATCCGTCAGCGATCGACAATAACTCCGAAACATGTGAGCAATTTAGAACCAACCTTGAACACCCTACAATAAACTTGTCTCAGTTCGTCCCGGGGCTCAGCGGGTACTAAAAAAAAGAACAGTAAGTATCAATCCCAAGCGGAAACGAGCGTCCTGTAACGTACCCGAATGGGAAATCCATGTGACCAGTTCGTCCGGTAAAAATTGTTTTGATAGAGCAAAGTCCACAATGCCGGAATGAAACGCACGCTCACGCGAACCGGGCTCTGCAAGCTAGTCAGAGCCAACCAGGTAAACACCGATAAACGTCGACGGAACACGAACCTCGCAACACCGCCATATATGTCCCAGGTGCCACAGAATCTCGAGGGAATTCCGGAGCAGGTGGTGGAGTCTCCTTATTACTGAAGAATGACCAAGCCTTTTCATGGTCAAAGGCTTCTGTCCTCCGAACAGCCTCGAGTAGACGCTGCAACCCCAGCTCATCATCCTTATCACCCAGAGCCGATGTCAGCATACCCTCATGTAGTTGTTTGTCCTGCCCATCGGAGCCTGTCGCAGCCGTACTCTCCTCTTCCAGCTTGATAGTAGCCCTTATTTTCGCGATGCTTGCCTCGGTCTCATTGTCGTCGACTGCATCTGTAACCAGTGCATCCAGCGTATTCTTGTACTTGGGAGTCGAGAAACTTTTCGCATTGAATTTGGACGGTTTCACATCATTTATCGACAATCGTGTCTCCCGTGTTTCACCAGATTTCTTGTCTGCAGCGTCCTTGGGTCCAGAGCCAAGCTGGGCAAAAAGCTCTTCCGGGGATTCTAGCGACGCAATAGAGTCCGTATCTTCTCCATCTGAGCTAATGACGACCTCCTTCCCATTGATCATGCGCCGGGTTGAATTGTCCGCGACAGTAGAATCGGCACTTTGGAAACTAGGTTGCAGTGGCCTCTCATCCTCATTCTTCACTTGCGGCTTGTCTTCTCGAGAGGTAGGCAGATTGAACGACGGCGGGGAGGCATGATTTGGAATTGATGACGATGGCGGCTCTGTCAGTGGAGAAGTAGTGGGAGAGTCGATGCTGCTTCGTGGTCTGTCATTGTTGGTAGGACTTTCTGGGTTGGTTATTGGGAAACTGGGACGCTTGAAGAAGTCCGCGATGCCGCGAGACGGAGGCATATCGAGACCCTTTTGCACAAACTTCTTTCTTCACTCTGGGGAGATCCTTTTTGCTGCGGCTTATTCCTCCCGCAGCGACACGACGGGTGACGCGCGCTAGCATCGCGAAGTCACATGATTCTGAGTCAGCAAGATCATTTTTCCTTTTTTGGATATGGACGGGTGGAAGAGAAAAACATCCACTGGCGAAAGAAACAGAAGTGAACAGGGGTTTGTCTGACAGACTCGTATTTGGGCAGCGGATGCTGATATTTCCCGATTATTTACCGGGCCTTTGCGCATTTGCGCAGTCAGACGTTGCTAAAAATGGATACGCTACTGTCGTGTTTGGAATCTCGCATCTGACGGCATTTCTACCATGGGACGAGTACGAGGTCGTGAATAATGCACTGCTGTACATTTTTCGGCCTGACTCCTTCGTGAGCATTATTCCTACATAGTATTCCTGCTGGCTTGTTTTGGGACGGCCAGGGGAAGGTCAAAATACCGCTGATCTGCTTTGGGTTTACAACCTTGTTCTCCACTCTGGGTTTCTGGGTTGACGACCATCGTCGTGGAGAGCATTTTGCATAGATAGATTTATGAAGTACACTTCGTACTGTACTCCGTAGGAGGGCGATGTTGTAGACATGGAGCAAATTAACTAGCAATACAGATCGAGAGAGACCGACAAGCGCAGACAGTTGGCTAGATGCAGAATCCTCTGTGCAGTGCCTGGAGTCTGCACAACAGTCTGGAGAAGAGTGGAGGTGAGAAGTATTATGATGTATCAGGCGGAGACATTCAATTCCACTAAAATAGCTCCTTTTCGCTGTGATTGGGTCCAGATCTTTCCTGTATCTTACAGCGAGGGAGGATACAAATCACGTAGATTACTTTTTGCTCCAGACAGATTCCCTGGCAAATAACCCGACTTCCTTCGAGAACCGCGCGTTGGCTGATCTTCTGTCACCTCTCCATACTTACCACTATGTACTGCTGTGGAGGACTTTTGTGCGCTATACTGTTTTGAGAAGCAGTAAGCACTTGGCTTCGTCCTATGCCAAGCCTAAAAATAGGAGAGTGGTAATACCGATACAGAGCAATAGGGGGAAGAGCGCTTACCGAGTCTTGTACGGAGTACAGGACTGTTGATTGGAAGAAGACTGTTTTTGATGTGGTCAATTGCAATCAAGGAATTGTATCAAACCGAGGTACTTTGAATTAGCCAGAATCATGCAAGCTAAGATGAGACTGCGAGATCACGCCAGACACAAGTACAGTACAGAATAGACGGTCAAACGCCAAGCAATATCAGGAGGCACGACGAAGTGTCATTGAAAATCGCATGGCCGGACTCTCGAGAAAAGATGGAGACCCGTCCAGCCAAGGAACGGTCGGACATTGTAAACCTTACCTTCGGTGCGATGCCAGCACGATTGTATAGATTGCCTGATCGGGAAGACGTCAAAATTGCTGACTTGTCGATTGACAGGCACTGCTGGGAAGATTGGTGTCGGGTACCTTCTCGAACGGCTAGTGTTCGCTTGTGCTTGCCATGGCTGCCAATCTTTGGTCGAAGGACTGCCTATCCAAGTGCCAGTGAGGCTTCTGGGTCGAATAGGATATCAGTACTCCGTACGGAGTAGTAGTGTATGTCTCCGGTCCCGGGACACTTTGATGCTTTCGACCTGTCTTTTCGTTGTATCTCAATGGTATCCACTAGAATGGAGAGGCTTCCAGGAGATTCGCATCGTTTTGGGCTCTGAGATGGATCACTCGGAGATGTAAACCAGAAGAGTGTGGTTGAAAAAGAAGCATTTTTACCGAAGATAGAACACCTCCAACAAACTGCTTGCAGCCAGTACCACTTCGGGCACCCGCATACTAGAAACATATGGAAGTCGGATGGTTGTTCCTACATGGTGGTAGTGGTAGTAGTGGTATTGGCGATACTACGAAAGAGCAATACCCTCCGAAATAGGATACCAAACTAAACTAGATCAGGCAATTCACCTGATCTGCCCCACAGCCTCATCAAAGACGGAGGACCGATGCAGACAATCCCGGTTTTCGATGCGACAACCGGGTCGTCATAATTTAATGTTAAATAAAGCAGGCGTGGGGTTTGTGGATGGCTACATAACTGAGTGCTCGGATATGCATCACCGTTCTTATGCCGCCTGTCCCTTAGGAATCAAGCTCGCCTTTGGAAGAACCAAACTATACAAGCAACGGTTACTATGGTTGCCACAACAGAGATTTTTTTCTAGTCCGTACAGAGTACGCTCAGTTTCCATAATCGGGACCGAATCTGGAACAAGAGGGTTTCATCCAGCCAGTTAGTCTGGAGGCTGGAGGTTGATTTGGAAAGTTGGAGGTGATGTTGGTGGCATTATGACGAGATACTTCATACGATGTATAGAGTAAAGTACTCGAACTATTAACCTTACCTACTCCGCCTTGTAGCATAAAGCCATCCTGACCAGCAGCATAACACTGTGTACACTTCTTTGTCCATCCGTTACATCCGATGCCCAGGGCTTAAACTTACGCGTTCCCATCGCGGATAAGTGCGGATTATTGGGCTACTCCGGGCTGAGTCAGCCTCCAATCGGCACTACACGGCTGGGCGGTAACAAAAAAAAAAAAAAAAAAAACACCGCCTTACCTTGTGCCCAGGCAATGGCTGGTACAGTACCGTATGTAATACCGTAAGTTACCAGTGGCCTCCCTCGTTTCCCGGCGAGAGTCAGAGAGAGAGTTTCTAGTAGTAGTTAGTCGTAGTAAGTCGCAGCAAGTGTCCTTTCTCTCATACTACTCCCGTATCAATCACCACTACTACTACTACTACTGCTGCTATTCTCTCTTCTTCTCTCTTCTCTTCTTTTATTCTCTTCGATTTTCTTCCGTCATTTCCTATTTGATTAATCATCCTCAGCGATCTCCCTCCCCCGTTCGTTTTTGCCTTCGTCGATTTGGAACTACGACACAGACGATTTCTCAGCAAGTGACGTCCTCCTTCAACCTTTGTCGACGCAAAGACCATCGCCCTACGCATATTGTATGGATTACAATTTCGCAGTGTTTTAGTTTCTATCGACCGCGCTGTCTCAGAAAACAAGGCAGTATCGGAGGTTGAACTACTAGAAGGGAAGGCAAAAAAAACAACCCCCAGGGATCTCACGGACTGGCTGCGCTGTCGGGGTCCGTCTCACTTGGAGCGGATGCTCTCCCTCCATCATCATAACTTGGCTCTTATACGATTGTCCTTGTCCCTTTAATTTTTACGCCCTTGCGAGGGCCGACAACCGCCTAAATGTCGCCTGTACAGTTCGAAGGCGCCGCGAATAACGACCCGGGTGCCGACGATCGCGAGTTGAGCAACCAAATCTCGAAACCAACAAAGCGTCAACGATGGGCAACAACGCGAATGGGAACTGCCAGTGGGGTGCGAAAACGAGTCTCTATCATGGATCGCTTGCACCGGCGCTCGCATTTGAACGATGAGAAGCGCAAGTCGGCTGCGGCAAATTCATCCAACGGAGGCGATACCTCAGCTGATCATGAGGAAAAGGGTCCCAACCGTCGTGTTTACTTCAACGTCCCTGTCCCGGAATCTGAACGCGATGAGGACGGCTTCCCAAATAACAACTACCCCAGAAACAAGATTCGCACGGCGAAATACTCCCCGATTACCTTTGTTCCCATGAACATTTGGTTTCAGTTCCATAACATTGCCAACATTTATTTCCTGTTTGTCATTATTCTCAACGTATGTTATGCTCTTACTTTTCTTTTGATAGTGCGGCTAACGTTTGCCATAGATTCCGTCCATTTTCGGTGCCAACAACCCCGGTCTTAACGCTGTCCCTCTGATTGTCATCGTCGTGGTAACCGCCATTAAAGATGCCATCGAGGATTGGCGGCGTACTGTACTCGATAACGAGTTGAATAATTCGCCGGTGTATCGTTTAATTGACTGGAGTAATGTTAATTCGACCGAGGACAACGTCTCGCTGTGGCGACGTATCAAAAAGGCATCTACTCGTGCGACGGTTACCACATACAGATTCTGCAGGGATTTCATCAACGAAAAGAGGGGCATTCAGCCCAAAAGGGAGGATGGGATAGACGACTCTTTTACGGATACTGTCGATCCGCGGGCTTCAGTATACACCCAGCGCGATCTTGGTCTTTCCAATCGCGACCAAGGTCTGGACGATGCCGCCATTCAGATGACCCCTGTTCCGTCGCCCACGCCAGATGCACGTCCAGATTGGCCCATGTCCAACGGAGATAGTAGCAAATTCCTTCATCCCGACAAGGCCGCCCGTGATCCAAGTCCTTCCCCAGCTCCTTCGGCCGCGACACCCCCTCGAAAAGGCGGCAGTGTTCTCGACACGGCCAAGCAAACTCCGGAGACAGCTCGTTTCAAACGGGATTACTGGAAAAGCGTTCAGGTTGGAGACTTCATTCGATTGTACAATGGAGACCCGGTGCCTGCCGATCTTGTTGTGTTGTCAACCTCTGACATGGATGGTGCATGCTACGTTGAGACCAAGAACTTGGATGGTGAGACCAATTTGAAAGTGCGCCAGGCCCTGAACTGCGGCCGTCAAGTCCGACACGCCAGGGATTGCGAAAAGGCCGAGTTCACCATCGAAAGCGAGGCCCCGACCGCTAATCTGTACTCGTACAATGCTTCTATCCGCTGGGATCAGCGTGACCCGGATTTCCTTGACGCGCCTCGCAAGGAGATGGTTGAGCCCATCACGATCAACAATATGCTACTCCGCGGTTGCTCCCTTCGCAACACCGAATGGATTCTAGGCGTGGTCGTTTTCACTGGATCCGAGACCAAGATCATGCTGAACTCTGGTGTCACACCAACTAAGCGGGCGCGACTTGCCAAAGATCTGAACTGGAACGTCATCTACAACTTCATCATCCTGTTTCTCATGTGCTTGGTCATGGGTATCGTGAACGGTGTTGCTTGGGCTTCCAGCAATAAGTCGCTTAATTACTTTGATTACTCGCCGCCCGGAGACACTGCTCCCCCGGTTACTGGTATCGTCACTTTCTGGGTCGCTGTCGTTCTCTTTCAAAACTTGGTACCCATCTCGCTCTACATCTCGCTGGAAATCGTTCGTACTGTCCAGGCTGTGTTCATCCACTGCGACGTTTTTATGTACTACGACAAGCTGGAAATGGCGTGCGTTCCCAAGTCTTGGAACATTTCCGATGACGTTGGACAGATCGAATATATTTTTTCTGACAAGACCGGTACATTGACTCAGAATGTCATGGAATTCAAGAAGTGTACCATCAATGGAGTTTCATACGGTGAAGCATACACGGAAGCCCAGGCTGGTATGAAACGCCGGGAAGGTGGCGACGCGGAAATAGAGGCCGCTCAAGCCCAGGAGAAGATCGCTGCCGATACCGTTAAGATGCTTGAGATGCTTCGCGGGGTCCATGACAACCCGTACTTGCGGGATGAGAACCTGACTTTCGTCTCGCCCCACTTCGTTTCGGACCTAGAAGGTCAATCCGGCAAAAGGCAAAAGGCGCTTGTTGAGCATTTCATGGTTGCCCTGGCTGTGTGCCATACTGTTATTACGGAACAAACCCCAGGCGACCCGCCGCAGATTGAGTTCAAGGCGCAGTCTCCCGACGAGGCTGCTCTGGTGAGCGCTGCTCGTGATTGCGGTTTCACTGTCATTGGCCGAGCCGGTGATGATTTGATTGTCAACGTCATGGGTGAAGAACGGACGTACTCGGTTATGAACACTCTTGAGTTCAACTCGTCGCGAAAGCGTATGAGTGCGATTGTCCGGATGCCAGATGGCTCGATTCGACTTTTCTGCAAGGGTGCAGACAGCATCATCTACTCACGGTTGGCACCTGGGAAACAACATGAATTGCGACAAAAGACCTCCGATCAGCTTGAGATGTTTGCTCGAGAAGGATTGCGAACTCTCTGTATCGCAGATCGGGAGCTTAGCGAAGAGGAGTACCAGACCTGGAGCCGCGAACACGACATTGCAGCAGCGGCTCTTACCGACCGTGAGGAGAAGCTTGAACAGGTATCCAGTGCCATTGAGCAGGAACTCATGCTTATCGGTGGTACTGCAATTGAGGATCGACTTCAAGACGGTGTGCCCGATACCATCTCGTTGCTGGCAGATGCGGGTATCAAATTATGGGTTTTGACCGGCGACAAGGTCGAGACGGCTATTAACATTGGATACTCCTGCAACCTTTTGAACAACAATATGGAGTTGATCGTGTTCAATATCCCCGAATCTAAACCGGAACAGGCCGCACAAGAGCTGGCCAATCACTTGCAGAAGTTTGGCTTAACAGGATCCGACGAAGAACTCATGGCTGCCCGTGGGGAGCACGCACCACCACCACCGACGCATGCTGTTGTGATTGACGGTGACACGCTCAAGCTCATGCTCACCGACGAATTGAAGCAAAAGTTCTTGTTGCTGTGCAAGCAGTGTCGGTCGGTTCTCTGCTGTCGAGTCAGTCCTGCCCAAAAGGCGGCCGTTGTGAAGCTGGTCAAGAATGGTCTCAACATCATGGCTTTGTCAATTGGTGACGGTGCCAATGATGTTGCCATGATTCAGGAGGCAGACGTCGGTGTCGGTATTGCTGGTGAAGAAGGTCGGCAAGCAGCCATGTCATCTGACTATGCCATCGGACAATTCCGATTCCTTCAACGGCTCATTTTGGTTCATGGAAGATACTCTTATCGTCGTATGGGTGAGACCATTGCCAACTTCTTCTACAAGGTTAGCTCCAGCACCCTCCATTTTCCCTCAGGTATGATGATTGATGCTTACTGTATCTCACAGAACTTGGTTTGGACGTTTGCCCTCTTCTGGTACTGTATCTACAACGACTTCGACGGTTCCTACCTGTTCGATTACACCTATATTGTCTTGGTCAACGTTGCTTTCACTTCGTTGCCTGTGATCTTCATGGGAATTCTGGATCAAGATGTCGATGACAGGGTGTCATTGGCCGTGCCTCAATTGTACATGAGAGGTATCGAGCGGAAGGAATGGTCGCAGCTCAAGTTCTGGTATGTTTCTCTCACAGCTCTTGCTGCTCTTTGAAGATATTAACACACTTCAGGTTGTATATGGGTGACGGTCTCTATCAGTCGATCATCTGCTACTACATGCCGTATCTGTTGTATAAGCCCGCGAATTTCATCACCGCAAACGGTTTGAACGTCAACGACCGAACTCGTATGGGTGTTCTGGTTGCCTCCGCTGCCGTTATCGCCAGTAACACCTACGTTATCATGAATACCTACCGCTGGGATTGGTTGACTGTGTTGATCAACGTTATCAGTTCTGTCCTGATCTTCTTCTGGACTGGTGTCTATTCTTCCTTCACTGCCGCAGGGACGTTCTATCATTCGGCAGCGGAAGTATATGGCACCTTGTCCTTCTGGGTGGTTCTTCTTATTACCGTCCTAATCTGTCTTCTCCCTCGTTTCACCGTCAAGTCGATCCAGAAGGTTTTCTTCCCTTACGATGTGGATATTGTCCGTGAATGGGTTACCATGGGTAAATTCAAGTACCTGGAAGAAAACGAAAACGAGACGTACGTGCCTCCTTCTGTTGCACCTGGCTCTGGGGATACTTCCGCAACATCTTCGGACTTGGGGAAACCAATTGAGCCTTCTATGAAACAAGATCCCTTTTCAGACGATCACCAAGCCATGTATCCGCCATCTGTTACACGTGCCACTCACATGCGGAGCCAGAACGGGAGTAACGGAACGAATTATACAGATAGCCTTGATCATGTACAACACCATACTCAGCCGATGGACTTCGTTCATCCTGCACAGACACGCCATTCATTCGACAGAGATCTACCGAGTTATGAAGCCACGAACGACTTCTCGACCGCAGGCGCTCATTATCAACAGGTCCCACACGGTCCTCCTTTACATGTCGTATAGAAATCCTTCATCTTCGTCTTATATATTCACCTGATCTCTTTTTGATACGATGATTGTCGGTTCATTCGTCGGTTACACTCGATCTTTTCATCATTTCATATGCGTCATTACGAGGATACTTTTTTTCTCTTTGTTTTTACAGCATCTTGCTCTATTCCCCGATAGATGGCGTTCGGTTTACAAAGTTGGCTGGTGGTCGGCGCTTTTCCTCTCTTAATGTTTTTTTTTTTTTTTTTTTTTTTCCTTGCTGCAAACGCCTTACGGTTCATCTTCAAGTGCTACCGTTTGTTCCGCGCCATTACTTGACTGACTTGATTTCGTTTCTTTGTACAAAAGCTTTCTCTCTGCTTTCTGTTCTACGCCCTTTTCCTATTGATTAATTCGATTGATGGGGTCACTTTTTTGGTTGCTGGTTTTACTATATGCTCGCCCCCGAATCTCCGGAAGCTGAGTGGGCGTGGCTAGTATTGGAGGATTATTGAACTTATGTACTCTATTGAAGACCTCAATGAGAAAGGCTTTCTAATGAAGATATTGATTCATTTTCATCTGTATACCAAGTAGCGAAAGGCTTGTAGAAGTAACTCCGTACTCTCCGATCTATATAAAAGGCTCCGGCGCGTTTGACGCGTAAAGTGGTCGCGGCTCACCGCCTTCCAAATACAGTAGACAAAATCACGGGACGCCTCCGAGCAGCAAATCTGTATTGCATCGCTTGTTGAGGCTTCTTTTCGCTTCTTTTCCACTGTTCAGTCTTTTTGGACGTCTTTCTGGAGACACAGGGAGGTGTCTCAGCTGAATTCACTATCTGTCCTCCCTTTGTGTTATTCGTTGCAGCCTTATATACTCTCATGCAGTGTCAGAGTGCCGTGCATTGAAATCGTCCCATGTACGGAGTACCTCACTTTGGATCATTTCTCTTTATTTTTGGCCTAGCCGTCCCTTTCTATCCTTTTGCGACGTTCATTTATTAGCGATGGCTCTATAGGCCGTCCCTACATCTTTCAATTTGAATGCTTGCGATGGGAAGATTCGCCGGCCTTCTTTCCTCAGCGCAGGCCTCATAGTATTCGATCAAGGAATGTAATTGTTGTCCCTCCTTTGCGCGACAAACCTATCAATATCATGGAGTGTATGGATGGTATCAGGTAAGTGTACCGACTTCTCCGATGTGTCTTCCGGGTCAAAGGACTGACCTTTGCCTTTTTCTCCACAGGGAGCTACAAGCCCTCCCTGACAACGTCCACATCCTATGCCCCCGACAACATGACGACGACCACGGACAGTATGACGATCCAAGCGAACGAGACGAATCGGGAAAGACAGTCGCGGAGCTCACGGAGGAGGCGTCAAGCCGCAGGGAGAAATTCCTGTCGTGCATGCGCATCCTAGCATATAGCGAGGAAGGCGTTGCGGAGCTGCAATCTTGGATCTGGCGAAGGTTGGACGATGCGCTCGAGAAATGCGACCTCTGCATTAAGAAATACTACACGGGCAAGGTCTGGCTTATGGAGCATTTGAAGGAGAGTTACGATGATGAGGATATCGAGAAATTTGGTCGCATGCTGGACGAGTGGGATATCAAGCGGATTACCAAGAACCTGAGTGTTGCGACGGCACGGTTAAAAGAGGTGCCCCCTCAGGAGATTGCGCTTCATGTGCTCGACCGCGCATCGCTGCTATCGATTTTCGAGACGCTGAGCTGTGAAGCTATGCTGCGCAACGATGCCTTGCTACAACAGTACTTCGACGAACCTTTCCGCCTGATTCAGACTAAGCGTAGTCTGAAGGTCTCTGATTACATCCCGGCCGTCACTCGTTTTTTGTTCGATCCCAACCAAAATCGCAGTTTCTGGGCTATTCACTCTTGGATGCGGTACCCTCGACCCCCAACTACGATGGAGTTTGACTGGGCGATTAAGGAGGGACTTTTGGATGCTCTTAGAGTAGCTTCTCAGCAGCCGCCACAGATCGCTGTTATTCAAAGGCTGTGGCGTGGCATGCAACTCGTAGTGAAGAGGTTGGACAAGGACCAGATCACCCATCATTTACGAGCGCTGGAAATCGATCCTTGCCGTCTCTCTGTGGATCATCTTGCTATGCAGTCGCCTGGTCTTCGTTTCCTTTTGAACACCATCCAGACCTTTTTGGAGAAGGCGCCTGGTGACTTTTGGGATGCGATGCAGACGATTTCTCCCAAAGCGATTATTGAGCAGATTTTCTATAATCCTCAGTTCGATGCGTTCCTTATGCAAACCACCGATGGCGAGCCATTCGAAAAGTCTGCCATGAAAGACATGCTATCATGGATTAGTCCATTCATGTCATCTCTCAAGGGTGCTCATCAGCCATCTGCTTGCAGGTTCCTGGCATATCAGCTCCTCCAACGATTCCAGGACCTGCGGTATCCCAACCTAGCCAGGTATCACTGCTTCCATATCGGGTTGGCGAGTCTCGTTCATACTCTCCGGAGATTTACAGACCATGAATCGTCAAGAGGCTCAGTGGGGCGCGTTGTCCTGTCTGAGACGCTTGAGATTGTAAGCGAGAATATCAACACAATCCTGAAGCCTCCAAATTTCACTGTGGAGCAAGGAAAACAACAAGAGATCTCGTCGTTATGCATGGACGTCATCCGCAACACATTGGCGCTCGAATGTCAGTCTTTGAAGAGCGACTACGAAATCATCCTCCGATACGATACCCTTCAGCACGGCGTCAGCACCTATTCAGCGCCGATTTGGGATGCAGTTGTCAAGCATCTACATGAAGATAACAAGGGTCTATCCACATCTGCTCTGCTTGGTATTCTGCCTCTTGTTGGCCTGGAGAAGTTCCCTATAAAGGGCGAAGCCAGTCAGGAGAAGAGAGATTTCAACATGAACTACGGCCATCTTACACATTTCTCTTGTCAGATTATTGAGCGTCTTTCTGATTTCAAGCCGGAGCACCTTGACGACTTGTTCAAGAGTCAAGATACCAGCAGTGCCCTGATCTCTGCTCTCTTTGCAGCTGACCTGAATACTTACCAGTCAGCGGTGACTCTTATCAAGAACGTTAGCGGCCAGTCCGCTCGACGGGATGCCATGTCTCATTTGCTACAGTCTTTCTTTACAACGACGATGTACGGTCTTAGCTGGTCTTTTCGGCGTATTTCGAACATGAAGACGTTCGCATCCGCTCCCAGAATGCTTCACACTGGTACTGACATCGTGGATATCCTGTGCGACACTCAGACTGGTATGCTTAGAACTCGCAAGCTCGCGGACCGCAGGGAGATACTTTCCCTCCAGAAGCTCTGGGAGTACCTGTGGCAAGCGTTGACTACGATATTTAACGAAACTGAATCATGGCATCTGAGAGGCAATGACAAGAGCGTGATGCTGGAGTTTTGCCGTGACAGCATGCAGTTTGCGGATCTCCTGTTTGAACAGTATAGCGTTTTCATTAGCGCTGTCGTGGATGCGGATCCGAATCAGGACAAGACGGCGCGCGAGAGTTTCCTCAAGCCACCGACTACGACTATGAGCGCAATGGTGAAATGGCTCCGGCTTAAAGACGAATACCTGGCCACGACTTTGGTTGGGCTCGTCGCCAAACTTCTCCGGTTATTGGGAGAACTCAGCGTGACTACTGTGAAAGAGGATGCCCTTGGTTTCATTGAAGGCGTCGCTGTCAAGTCTACCATCAAGACTATCTTGACGCCACGAGAAAAGGCAGAGTTGGTCCGGGCTTTGGAGGCATACTACAAGAAACCTGTCATTACTGCTTCGACAGCTAGTCTCAAGAAGCAGAGCATGATCACAGCCTTTGCCAAACCAACCGATGCCTCTGCTGTGGCCAGCCCGAAGTCTCCTAGTGACGATGAATTCGATGAGGAAGATGTTTCCGATAACGTTTTACTGCAACTCTCTCGCTCCGTCGAGCTCAACAAGGCGCGAGTCGCGGTAGAGAATAAGAAGAAGGCAGAGAAAGCCAAGGCCTTGCCGGCTATTCCAAAGCCTGCTGCTCCTGCGCCGTTGAAACCCGCCACCAATGTCCTGTCGTTCCGTGAGAAGCGCGAGAGGGAGAAGGAAGCGAAGAAGAAACGTGACCTTGAACAATTGGCGCGATTGAAGAAGAACCTCCCTGCGCGTGGTGTTGCGGAGCAGACCGCTGAGCAAGGGTCTGGATTGAGTGGAATTGGTATCAAGGGTAAAGATCATAGTACACCCGCTGAGAGTATGATGGTCTCTTCCGGTTCGGAGTCCGAGTCGGAAAGCGAAGATGAACTTGACAAGGAGCTTTTCGGTGCCAAGGCGAGTTCGAAACCTGATGCAGTCAAGGCCTATGAAGAGAGCAAGAGACTGTCTCTCAAGCAGCAGGGCCCTATCAAGAAGGTCAAGCAAGTGCGGTCGGCCAAGGATATGCGTGCTCGTCTAGCACCCGACTTGTCAGCTTTGCATCGGACGATTCTTTCTTGGGATTACTTTGCGAATGGTGATCTACCGCCTAACTCGGGGACTACCGATTACACGCTGGTTTCGAATGCGTTCAGAGATCCTATTGACTACCAGCGGACTTTCGAGCCTCTTTTGGTTCTTGAGGCATGGCAGGGCTTCCAGTCTTCGAAGGAAGATGGCTCCTTTAAGCCATTTGAGGTCAAGGTCGCTACGCGTCTATCTGTCGACTCGTTTGTTGAAGTCAGCACTACTATGCCTGCTATGGAGCTCAGGGACTTTGGTCTAGGTGAGTCTGATTTAGTTCTCCTCTCGAAAGCAAAAAATCCGACCAATGATTCTGCGGCCCCTCACTGTCTTGCTCGGGTCTCTGGGATCAACAAGAAGAAGGGCACGGTTGAGATTGCGTATCGGGTCGTTCCTGGGAATCCGTTCATTAATTCTCTCGCGCCGGGAAATGCTATTTGGGGTGCGAAGATTACTTCTTTGACTCCACTTGAGCGTGAATACGGTGCGCTCATGGCCTTGCAATATTACGACCTGTGTGAGGAAATTGTGAGGGCAAAGCCTTCGCCTATCCTGAAGTACTCGGATACAACTCTCAAGCCCATCGCCGACAACTACAATCTCAACCCTGCGCAGGCGAAGGCGATCAAGTCTGCCATTGATAACGATGCATTTACTCTGATCCAGGGTCCTCCGGGATCTGGAAAAACCAAGACCATTGTGGCTCTTGTGGGGGCACTTTTAACCAATGTTCTTGGTGACCAGGGAACGACAATCGCACGACCAACCACCATTAGCAATTCGCGAGCGCCGGTGAGATCGTCTACGGCGAAGAAGTTGCTCGTGTGCGCGCCCAGTAACGCTGCCGTTGATGAATTGGTTATGCGTTTCAAGGAAGGTGTTAAGACGGTCAACGGGCGCAGCGAGAAGCTTTCCGTGATTCGTCTAGGTAGGAGCGATGCCATCAATACCAATGTGCTCGACGTGACGTTGGACGAATTGGTCAACGCAAGGTTGGGCCAGAGCAACCGCAAAGACGCCGGGGAAAGGGATTTGCAGAAAATCTACATGGAGCACAAGGCTGCCGATACGTCGTTCAAGGAAGTACGCGCCAGAATGGACCAGTGTAGAGCACAAGGCTTGCCTGTTCCGGCTGAGTTGGAGCGGGAGTTTGACCTCCTCAAGAAAAAGAAGACGCAGTTGAGTCAGGAGATTGACAGCGCGAGAGACAAGAATCACTCTGCTGCGCGTGATGCGGACTTGACGCGGCGTCGCATTCAGCAGGATATTATCGACGGCGCTCATGTTATCTGTGCTACGCTCAGTGGTAGTGGCCATGAGATGTTCCAGAACCTGAGTATCGAATTCGAAACGGTCGTCATTGATGAAGCGGCGCAGTCGATCGAATTAAGCGCCCTAATTCCTCTCAAGTACGGTTGCTCCAAGTGTATCCTTGTCGGAGATCCCAAGCAGCTGCCACCTACTGTCCTGTCCAAGGTTGCTTCTCGGTTCCAGTACGAACAGAGTCTCTTCGTCAGAATGCAAGCCAATAATCCCCGGGACGTGCATTTGCTAGATACGCAGTATCGTATGCATCCGGAAATCAGCGCCTTCCCCAGCTCTGCGTTCTACGACGGGAAACTTCAGGATGGGCCTAATATGCGACCATTACGTGCCCGACCATGGCATCAAAGTGAATTGCTCACGCCATACCGGTTCTTTGATGTCCAGGGTCTTCACCAGAGTGCTGCAAAGGGCCACTCGCTGATCAACGTTGCGGAGCTTCAGGTGGCCATGCAATTGTACGAGCGCTTGGTGACAGATTTCCGGGCTTTCGACTTTGCCGGGAAGATCGGTATCATTACGCCGTATAAGGGTCAGTTGAGGGAGATGAAGACGCGGTTTGCTGCCAGATATGGAAATGAGATTTTCAATGCCGTCGATTTCAACACGACCGACGCTTTCCAGGGTCGAGAGAGCGAGGTTATTATCTTCTCTTGTGTGCGCGCTTCGAACAAGGGTATTGGTTTCTTGTCCGACATTCGACGTATGAACGTCGGTTTGACGCGTGCCAAATCGTCGCTTTGGGTCCTGGGTAACTCGCAATCTCTTCTCCAGGGCGAGTTCTGGAATAAGCTCATTACGAACGCTCGATCGAGAAATGTCTACACCAACGGCGATGTGTTGAAGCTCCTCGCGCGGCCGCAATTTACGGGCTACAAGAATGTCGAGATGGTCGATATTGACGCGCCAGAGCCACCGGTACTCTCGCGGCCTTCTTCAGCTGCATCCGTGTCACGACCGCCGTCTGTTTCCCTAGGAAATCTTCCCTCTGAATCCCCGTCGCATTCTGTCTCTGCATCTGGCAAGGGTACCCCACCGGCTCCGTTGCCAGAGGGCCCGTCAGGGGGTGCGAATGGACTGGACGAGAACCGGATGTGTGGCTACTGCGGTAGCTTCGAGCATATGACGTCCAACTGCGACAATATCGATGCCAAGGAAGCTTCTCGGGGCACGTGCTACCGATGCCAGGCCTCTGGACACCGACGGTACGATTGCACGGTGGAGCGCTGCACCGAATGCGGGAAATGCGGGCACATTGCCAGTGCATGTCCATCTCCGAACTCCCTGCCCAAGAAGGAGAAAACACGGATCTCACGAGAAGAGTATAATCATGCGCAGATCCAGAAGCAGAAATCGCAGCGCCAGCGACAAAAGCAGCTTGGCGGGCACGATCCCAAAGTCCCGGTTATCCAAACGGGGGATCCGTCGGAGAATAAGAAGTCCCAATCATCTTCAAATGGTGATCATAACGGCGGGGAGAAACGGAAGCGTCCTGGGTCGCCAACGTCGGATAACAAAGCTGCACGGCCACGGAAGTCGAAGGATGCTGCACCGCCGCCAAATGCGCCCAGGGGATCAAGGCATCGGCTTGATGCTAACGTTCCTACGAACACGGGGGTGGGTTTCTTGACGTTTTTTGATCGGTTTTTGTTCCAAAGTCATGCTAACTTGTACTCCGTACAGGACCTGGTCAAGCCATCGCGGGACGGGCCAGCGTACGGTCCAATTGAGCGGGCCCCTACTGGTCCAGCAAATGTATGTTTCTTTGCAGCTTTACTCTTTAGTCGCATTTACTGATTGATTCTATAGCTCCCTCCACGACCTCCACAAAGACCACCGGGCGTTAAGCCGCCGCCGCCTATTATGCGCAAAAAGAAAGAAGCGGACCCATTTATCCGACCGAAACGGAGATGACATGACTGCTTGAGTATAATTTTATTTCGTTCTTTGCTTTAATTCGCTGTACTCTGCACATTGCTCCCACTTGTGTCTGTTCTACATACGCTTTGATATCTCCTTTGTGCAAAAGCTGGGCTAGTGATTAGTTAGTCATGTTGGTTTATTTGAAGCGAGGAAAACGAGCATTGGGAGGCGTTCGGAAGTATCGTACTTGGGTATTTCTTCGAGGAAATGGACTCCTCGGGAGATATTGATCGCATCGGATTATTGTTAGATGAGCACTCAACCCAGAGTCAGAGAACGATACACCGTAAACATATCAGCACTGGCCATGAAGACATGGATTATGGATGTAAGGAAACAGATGATCAGTTCTATCTGAGACTCAACGCTCGGACGATACAAACCTTCTTTGTGCAGAAAACAAATTCGCACTGAGCATCCTTTGTGACATGTCCAAATCCAGCCGAGCACAGACAAACCGCTGCCTTTTGTGCATACGGCGTGGTTTTTCTTTGTGCATCTGTCACATTAGCTGTAGTTTCTCGCTAGCCTGTTTCCTTGTTCCTTGTTCCTTGTTGCCTTGCATCGTCGCAGTATGCGGGAGGGGTAGTTATACCGAGAACAGCGTGCCTTTATGAGGTCAACAGGGGGGTAACAAGACACTTCATACTTGTGCTTCCCTGCTGCACCTCTACAGGAGTAATTGTATTTTATTCTGGTCGTGGCATCATAATCCTACTATGTACTTGGCAAAATGATGTAGCCCTACTCCGTACTAAGAACCTCTACAAATACCCGATGCGGAGAAATCGATCTATCGACTCTCAGCTGCTAATTATCGTACTTTTCCTGACAGATGATCAACCGTTCCCTTTGTTTGTTGCCTTGTCCTTGTCCCGGTTCTTCCCTTTCCTCCCCTTGGACATGTCCCATGTGTATGACTCGGTGATTATTGCTTACTCTCTATTGCTTTGTATCTGTAGTTATGCTGTGTCTGTGCCTGGGCCCAGATTGCATTCCACGGCTATACACAGTTCGTTCCTACATACCGATCGAAGTCACTTTAATCTTATCATGTATACAAGTAGTCGAGATGATAGCTCAACAGCGCTACGAACCTTGACCAAATCGATGAATCTTTTTAATATGACACTTAGACTTTGGCGATCTGCCATGTTGTTTGTTCTCTCATCCGGGGAGATAAGAAGAAATCCATAGCGCCAATCTGTCGTACATGATCATATAAAAAATCGGACTATCGATTCTTTGCAGCTGGATCTGTCCTTTTTTCTTTTCTTTCTTTTTTTTTTTTTTTTCTTCGTTTGACTTTGTTAATCTGCTCTCCTGATTATTATCAAACGGCGTAAACAAGTCAGCTGGTAAGCAGGAGCAAGCACACACTATGGACTGTACTACATTGATTAACCCGAGTGTTTGCAGAATTCATCGAATATTTCCGACAATATTGCCTCGTGGCTTTTGTCTCTCTTTTTCCTTCATTGCCCTCTGACCGCTACGACGTTTGAGACGCAGTTTGAATACTGAACTCTTTTTTTTTCGCCTCTCGCCTTCCGCTGACCGACTCGATTTCGAGCCCTCCTTGCTCCTAGCTCCCGTCTCGATGCGGCATTGGAACGACTTGCACGAGAGCTTAGCTGCGCCCAGCCCGATTGTGCCTACCGGTCCGCCGTTGTCGTCGAAACATCACCACCAGAAACACTTCTATCACACAATGTCTTCCTCCAAACAACAGCTTCCGTTCTCTGCAAACAGCACGCAGCCCCTCCCACTTCCATACTCGGGTGATTCTGAAGACCACGGCCATCTTAAGACTGACCAGGACGTGGCGGACTCGGTTCGCTGTCTTCAGACTCAGACTGGTTCTGCTGCTTCTGCTTCTGCTTCTGCTTCTGCTTCTTCTCCACCTGATTCTCCTTCTTCGAGCTCGCCTCCACCTACCGCTACCGGTGCCCGCGAGATGTTCAAAGCTGGACACCGTCGTCTTCGACAATTGGCCCAGCGCCAGAAGAAAGACCCCTCCGACCCCGAGACTAAAGCCGAGGAGGACAGAGTGCAGCTCTCCGCCCTGCAGCGGGAGGGTCTCCTTCCTGCACCCGCTGCCAAGAAGTCACACTCCAAGAAGGGGAGTGTCGATTCCACACCATCAGACTCCAAGTCTGTTTCACATGCTAGCTGCAAGTCGAGTTCGCGGCGCGATGTCGAGCGCATCGGGCAGCCGTGGCTGGCTGATCCGCTTGAACGGTGCATGGCTGATCCGCTCATGTCGTCGGGTCGTGTTACGTCGCTGGATTTGAGTCACTTGAATTCGTCCACGGATAGTGCTGTGGCCCCGGAGTCGGGGTCGGGGGCGGAGGATAAGAAGGCGCTGCCGTTTCAGCCGTTGACTCTGCCGGACTTTATCGCTAGTGGGAGACTGGATTCTGCGCAGCAGGCATTTGATGGTTTACTCGAGCAGGCTGCTAAAGCGTCATTAGCGTCGAACGCCTCCCCTAACGATACGAACAAAGAGTCCAAACCCGCCAACCCATCCGAACCAAACACGACCCAAGAGCAAAAGAAACCTGAGAACACCGACTCGACCGCGAAACCCAAACCCGCCCCGAAAAACACCCTCAAGCTCTTCCCTGACCCCGTCCCGCCGCGACTATCGAATAAAACAGCTTTGCGGTTATCGAAAGTCCCACCGGCAAATGGCCCCCAGCGCGCACAAGAAAAACTGCCAACATTGAACGAGATTTCGAGATCAGCATTACCGTCTCCTACTGTACTGAGCGCAAAAGATCGCCCTCCGAAAGAACCCAGGTCGGCTCCGGCAGCCACCAGCCAGTTCACCGGCGTCGAGCGAGAGAAAGCACCAGAGAGCACGGAACAGCCCAAAGACAAACAGCCGCGTTACCCGGCTTTGCCTATGAATGCTATCAACGCGTTTCCTCTGCCCGCTCCCACGAGACCTCTGCCTTCGTTGCCCGAGGGTGCCGCAACTGACGCAAAGGCACCCAAGAAAAAGGGCCGTCCCATCCGAAATGTGCCCAGCCCTGTCCCTGATTCGAACCATTGTCCGACGGAGATTGCTCGCCAACCGCCAACCCAGCCTCCAAAATGCGCGACACCTGAGCCGGGTCAGGAGCGTAGTCGTGCGGGAGCCCCTGTACGCAGGGTGAAGGAAATGGCGCAGCATCTTGACGTGGCTGCTTCGGGGGAAGCTGAGAAGAGGTCGCGATCGTTGGACGTCGCTCGTCCAGAGGGACAGAAGGACCAGGCAAAGCAGAATGTCAGGCGCAGCATGGAGGTCACTCAGTGGGTTCATAGAGACGCTGTGCCAGGTCCTTTGCCCACTCCACCACCGGAGTCTATCGCACGTCCCAGTGGCAGGGCTGTACCTACGAGCCCGAAGCTGAAGCACAGCGAGCCAACTTTGGCGCGTGCGTTCTGCGAGAGTCAAATTCAGCGAAGCAACAGCTACCGGGAGCCGATTCGGAGCGAAAAGACGAGTGAGCAGCCCGACGACCTCCGCTCCGAATACCCCATCCCCTCTTCAGATGAAGAAGGCATCGCCCGCAGCCCTTGGCCAAGTCAAGCGCAGAAGAAGCGCCGACGAGCGAAGCAGCAAAAGCCGGTTGATCCCGCCCAGTCAACGCAGCAAGTTCCACAAATCGAGAAGCCCGCACAACGTGAGTCCACGTCGCCGCCGAACAACCGCAGCAGCCGCAGCTTTGGCAGGTCATCGCCCCTGTCGCAGTACTCCCAATGCACATATCACTCCCACGACTCGAGTGTCGTAAACATCCTTGAGGGACGCATTGCGCAGCTCCAGCGGCAGAATAAGGTCCTCCAAGCCGCTCTTCTGGCGGCCCTGGACGTCGATAACAAGGGTAGCACCGAGAGTCTCCTCAGCGGAACAGTCGCATCGTTGCTTTCTGCATCGTCAGTTTCGTCCAAGACGACGCCGGCTTCGAGCTATGACGAGCGCACAGAGAAGTCGAAGCGGAGGGAGACTTGGCTGGATACCGGTAGCAGACGCAGCAGCGTTAGTTCTGCTGCGGATGATATAGACTTTGGGTGGTTGTCGGATAAGTCGAGTGTTGGCGATTCACTCAGAGTGCCATCATAGTGGCTTTGACATTCTTTATTTTTCCTTCTTCTCTTTCATCTGTATATCTATGGTGGGTTTCATATGTATATTTAATCGCGTTCATTGTCTGTTAGCGTTGAGTTCTGTCGTTTTGTCACTCATTGTCCATGATACCAATTCTGTTAGTTGTGCAATACCATCTGAATTCCTTCTTATCAAGAAGTGAAAAGTCCACGTTGTCTAGAAAGTAAAGTTGACCTTGCGTCGTTGTCTCGTTCTATCTGCTTAGTCATCACTCAGAGGTGAATTGGGCCGCCGCTCCAAAACAACAGCGATTCAGTCCATTGCGAAGATACCTTCTATTCATTTTGCAGACCAGGCGGCCTGGAGCTGCTTGAAGAGCTGAACACCGAATTTAGCGAGGTTTTTTAATTGACGCTTACCCCTTATCCTGCCCTGCCAGCGTGTTCGACCGGAGTTTACCTCCCCGCCAGAATGGCACAACAAACAGTGGTAACTCGCTCTACAGATGTCTACAGAAATAAGAAGTTAATGTGGATGGAAACAGATCCCCCAACATGTAACCGCCCTCCTCACCCACCTTACCTCGCGCCCCGGCGTCCAATCGACCTTTATCCTCTCCCGCAAAGACGGTTCGATCATCCAGAGTACGGGATTATTAGCTGCGGATTTGGAAAGGAGGAATAGTCAGAATACGGCGTCGCGTCAGCAGGCACCATCGCCGTTGGATGAGACCGCGCCTACATCTACTTCTACTCCGGCGTCGCCCTCCGTCGAGCAGCAGCAGCAGCAGCAGCAGCAGCAATCGGAAGAACAAGAACAACCGGAGGGGCAGTCTCAGGAGGGACAAGAGCAACAAGAAGGACAGGAAAAAGGAGAAGGACAACAAGAAGAGCAGCAAGAACAGGAGCAAGAACAAGAGCAAAAACAACCATACAAACCAACTCACGCCGAAGCACTGGCAGCGCACATTTTCGCCTTTGTGTCCAGCGCATCAGACCTGAGCCTGTCGCTTTCTCATCCGCCGGACGATAATGACTCGAAACCGAGCAGTAACGGATTGAATCTCGAAACCCTGACTAACGGAATTACCTCGCCCCGCGAAGAAGGCGACGAAGGACAGGAGAAGGAGGAAGATGATGAGGTTAAGCTGCTCCGGCTGCGCACGAAGAAGCATGAGATTGTGGTCGTGCCGGATAGAAAGTATTTGCTCTGTGTGGTGCATGATGCGGCGCATATGGCTGGGGGGAGAGCTAGATGATTTCTTACGGTAGTTTCTTAGGGATGGATGGTGAATATACCCGGTGGTGCATTTCTTATTGTAAATACTTGGCAATGTTATATATCTAATGTTATTCCTGGTGAGGTTCGTGCGTTACCCCTCATGGTCCGCGGTATAAGCATTTTGCATGTTGCTGGTACTTCAACTTGTATATCCCTCAAACCAGACACATACCCTGGTATAACCAAGCAAATATACATTCATCAGCAGTGGCTTTGCTGAGGAGCATTGTTGGACACACCAGTAGTTTTCTTGACCGTTCAGTTGGTCTCACGAGTGCCTACACATGCGTTCAAACTAGTCAACGATGTCCATTCCAACTACAGAGTGTGTCGTGATTCGATGATACGAGGTGACTGCCTATGCCATCCCAGAGACCAACATACAGATACGAGTACATCTGGCCATGCTGACGATATGTAACCACGTTTAGATCTGTATCGGTCAACGAGACAACCATTCACAACCTCTACAGATTGATGAACTAGTGATGAACTGATCCATTCTCAATCAGACCACGAAGCCAATACTCTGCGTGGGAGATCACACGATGTCTGAACTTGACGGTCAACCGGTGACAGCTGACCCGGCAAACCTCGTCTGCGAGGGACTGTCGAACACGAGGGCGATGGCTTGGTTCCATGCGTCGAACCATCGTGGAAGACAGAGATGAGGTGGTCACCTTCGATGGAATATGGCATTGCGCTCTAACCGCATCAACCGATTGTCAGATTTTACAATACTCGCCTACCTGAGCGCTGAGCGGTCTACAACCTGAGTTGTATCAACAAAGTGTACGTCGGGATGACCATGGCAAACGACAGACACGTTGGACCTTAGCGCACGCTTAAGCTCAAACTGGCAGCAACCAATGACGAACTGACGCAGAGCATTTCAATGTCAGGGCAACGTGGTGGAGAATCGGTGCCTACGAACAACAGGAACGGCTGCAGGGTATTCCAAATGGGCATGACCGCATCCGGGAGGGCGTCACCGCTGGCGGGTTGGATTGGGTATCGGCGGTGGTTGGGTTGTGACGGTGGTTAGGGTAGATATATCGATAGGTATTCCCGCCCGATGAGCATGACTCTGATAGTCGGAGGAAGACTCCGAGATAGAATAGTTAGTACTTCTGACAGCTATGGATAATACAGTAGTACGCCAGCTGCAACGAACTGGAATAGATTAGCTCGCATTGCTTTGCATCGACTCTACCTTGTCCTTCGTGTTCTGTACATGACGCCATTTCTAAGATTAGTGCGTTGAGTGGCTGCGTCTGGTGGAGGACACTATCCCAAACAGAGAAGGAGAGTGTCACGGCGCTGCATTAGGCAGACCATGATTGGTTCGGGGTACTGTACGCTTTGAGTGGTAGCGGAGGCTACATGTACATATCTGGAGGAGAGTAGAGAGAGAGAGAGAGAGAGAGAGTACATACTTTGTAGTAGTATTCTATAGAGAAGAGAAGAATATGTATTATTTAGATAGTACAGAGTACGGAGTAGTACTCCGTAGAGAAGAATACTCTGTAGAGGGGGGACAGATGCATGCAAGTCAGGCCACGGTGGATACGAGTGAGTCAAGGTGGCCGGCAGGAATTTGTCAATATTCAGACAAAGTACCACTGCATCGAGAGTAAGATAGAGAGAGAGCGAAGTAACCATGAATAATAGTGATGGTGTACAGTAATAATGTAATAATTATACAGCGGGACTTATTGGTGGTGTAGAAACTCGGAAATCCTCCACGCTTCCGTCTGCAGACTCTCTCCGATCGGTCTTTTCCTGCCTCTGCCCTCTTCCCTCCTATCCTTTTCGTTTCCTTTTCTCTTCTCTAGCAAAGACACGGGGGTTTCCTTGTCTTCTTTCTTTTCTTTTCAGTCTATTTGTATCTGTTTATCTTATCTGTTTATCCCCATTTTATTCTATCTGGTTAGTTAATATCGTGTCTTGTTCGTCTGATTCGCCTCTTGCCACTCCCCGACTTGCCACAGGAACAGTGAGTCTTCAATTTTATTCTATTGCCATCTGTGATCCCTTCTTCTGTCAAGAGTTGTTCCACGGCTTTCGTGACTATTGCTCTACTGGATCGCCTCTCCCCTGTTAGTCACCTGTACTGCCCTCCCCAGGCAGCGGTTGGCTCGAGTCCGCTGGGAGTCATACCTTCCTACCCTTTTTATATCTTACTCTGTACTCATCTTTCCTTTTCACTCTTTCTATACTATCACCCTCATGGCCACCGCTGACTTTATGCGCACCGCAGCCTAGTTCAGTTCCCTCTCTTCTGCCTTCCCTATCCTCCGCCCCCATCCAAACGTCTCTCCCTGGTCTAGCATAGCATCGCAGTTCTCTCTGCCTGCCTGCTTCGCCAGTCTGGCCCCTATATAACTACCTCCGACCCTTCGCCTTTTCTCGAAAGTCCCAAAATGTACATTGTTGATTCCTACCCTATCGTTCCGATCATCCGTTCTGCAGAATCCTTGGCCTCAGATCTCCGAAAGACCTCCGTCGACAACAAGCTCGTCTAAATCTCTCTGCTGCTTCTGCTGCTTCACATCTGCTTGGTCTTGACTCCGTTCGTGATCTACTCGGGTTTCTCTACGGTCATCGGAACCGTGGACGGTGAATAATCATCTTCTTGTGATTCACCACCGGTCACTGTGTATCGTGCTTACTTGCGTTGCTTTGCTTTCCTTTGCTGCTTTAGTCTTTCTACTTGTGCTTCTATTACCCTTCTGCTACCTCTTGACCGCTCATAATCTAATCCAACACGTCTCTCTTCGTCACCGACACCCTGGCGAAGTTGCTCCTCTAAAGGCTGGCCGTCGCCTACCAATCATAACAAGACGGCATCGGTCTCTTCGGCTTCTCGTTTACGGTTTTTTGCCCATCGGTTTATTTGACTACACGGTTTAATCCTTATCGTCCTGCCTTCTTGCTATATCCAACAGTTTTGATAGCGTCGGGCGCAAGGCGTTCTCGCTGGGTGATCATTCTTTGATTGAATCGAGAATACTTCTTTCTACGTTACACGACAGAAAATCTCTTCCTGGATATGACAAGGATGGACGTCTTGGGTTTGAGTTCTTCAAACCCGGCTTATTCTTACAAAGCTTCTTATGCGCCTCCCTACGCATCTTCCGTCTCTTCCGCTTCCTCCTCTTCCTCCTCCGTCTTCTCCCTAGATGGCAACTCGGCCCAGAGTTCCATCTCCTCGACCTCTACAAACCCCGTTGATGTGGCTTGGGAACATGAGGGCGAACAATCTCTGCCTGCAAGAGGCTCGCTGCCGAGTCTGCGTGGACCGGTCCCTCCCAAACCTGATGCTGCCGTGCCCCCGGAGTTGCGCAAACATCCCCGGCGTACCAGTACATATGTGGCCCAGTCCAACGGCGTTCCCTGCGCGCGGCCCCCACCCTGTCTGATGCGACAGTCGGAGCGCAAAGTGAACTTTGTCGACAACCTCGTCGGTGAGTGACGATTATCGGTAAACCTTTCCCTAGACTAGTCAACTAAATCATGCCACCAGACACCGCATCGCAGATCGTCGAGATCATCTGGCCCTTGTCCGCAGTATCACTTCGTAGTGACTCATCGACCGGTTGCAAGGGCGTTTTGCCTCTTCGCACCTTTATCCAAGAGACTCTGCGTCGGTCTCGGACTAGCTACAGCACGCTGCAAGTGGCGCTCTACTATTTGATCAAGATCAAGCCGCATGTGCCCAGCCAGACAGAACAGTCGCGCGACAAGCCTGTCTGCCGGGCCATGCAGTGCGGTCGTCGCATGTTCCTTGCGGCCTTGATTCTCGCTTCCAAGTACCTGCAGGATCGCAACTATTCGGCCCGTGCTTGGAGCAAGATCTCAGGTCTTAACACGCTGGAGATCAACCAGAACGAGCTGATGTTCCTCGAAGCGGTTGGCTGGAGACTCCACATCTCCGAAGCAACCTTCCAGCGCTGGACGGACGTCGTTCTGAAGTACACCCCCGGAGCCGGAGCTGCTCTTGGGGACGGTCACTGCTGGCGAACCGTCATTCCCCGGCTCACCCCCGAGTTGGACGTGATTGAGTTTGAGCCGATCACCCCGCCATCCAGCGGGGAGTCGTCTGTCGCCAGCTCACCGTCTCCGCGCAGCGTGCCCGCTGCCTACGAGCCGGCTGCTAACACCAGTCTGCCGTCTATTCACGAGCAGGTCCCATCTTTGCGACGCAATGCTCCCATGCCGTTGGAACCGATGCCGCGGATGGAGTATCCTCCTTCCATTCACCGGCCTCAGATGCTCCCGACGCCGCAGATGACGCCTCAGTCGAGCCTAGCATCCACTCCTGCTGCGAGTGCCACCTCGTTTGGTCCCCGCCGGCCATCCATCTATGCCGCCGTCTCGCAGGCTCAGAACATGGGTATGGCGCGGTCAACTATTGACCAGCGCCCCCCTCTGAGCTTCTGCAAGGCGAACTCATTTGATGGATACCCGGCGGTGGTCCGTCGATCATCCCTGACCCGCTCGACTTCATCTGCGTCGTCTCCGGAGTCGATGGTGTCGGACGCTTCTACGCTGTCGTCTGCCCGCTCGTCCCGGTCTTCGTCGGTCTCTTCCAACACATCGGGCCCTGCTGCTCCGTCTTCTCAGCAGACGCGTTTGGCGGTCAAGGCGACTCTCAACCACTCCATGCGGGAGAGTCGCAAGCAGATGGTGACCGTCGTCTCCCCTATTGATGAATCTGGTGGGATCTACAGCTCTCCTGAAGGGTATGCTACATCTGTCGGCCAAGTCCCAGACTTTTCTCATTTTTCTCTGGGTACCCCGGTCGATCAAGAGGCTGCCCGGAGTTTGTGTGAGCTGTCTGGTGCTGTTCCTCGACCGCAACCTCCAACGGCCGGCAGGAAGCGTGGCCGCACGGGGTCGGAAGACCAGCTTCTGCAGAATCAGGTCCGACACCTGATCAACCTGGACAATGGTGACGGTAGCTGGCCGGAGGGTACTTCAGCCCGGTCATTTGTGATTCCCGAGTCGAACCAGCAGCTCAGTTCGCTCCAGATGAGTGCACTTTCTGGCCCCGCAGGCATGAAGCGTGCGTGTTGCGGCAGTGAAGCACAGAAGATTGCTTTGAATCCGAGTGTACGCACGTACTACTTGGACTAACACGGAGTCTTTACTGAAATGTTTTTCTTTCCTTTCCGTTGGTGGATTCTGTGTAGAAAGGAAAAAAGTTTCGCTTGTTTACAGTCTTACACTCCTTTGCTCCTCGTCGACCGAGAGAGTTGCCCGGCATGTCTATGTCTTGGGCCGTCGACCAAAAGTCGATTGGGGGATGACCTCCCCCCCCCGCCCCTTTGTGCTGTGATTTCTTCTTTGTTGCATGTGTATATACCCTACTGTTGAAAATGGAAGTGGATCTAGCGTTGTGACCCGGATCCCTTCGTGTATCATGTACGCCAGGGTGGTGTTCTGTCGTCCTGCGCATTCGCGGTCTATCCTGTTTATTTTCTTTGTATTGCTTTCGGATTTGTTGCGAAACGGAGTGAGGCTGGAACGGATGGCTTGGTGTTTTTTTAATCTTTGTCCAATAAGTGATTTCTGATTTTCAATTTCTATCCATGTCTTACTGGCAACTGATATGCCTTAAGGAACATTCTACCCTACTGAGCACAAGTACCCGGACGACCACCGACGGTCTTTAGCCGTAGCCAATAGCCGTAGTGTAGCTCTGGCCTCTCGCCCAAGGGTCAGTGTCCTGTTTGTGGGAAGTCTGTGAGTCACACCGCAGCGCAAATCTGAGATTTTCTGCTGGTCAGACGACATTGCCACAATATCCCCGGTGAGTCAGTTATGCAGGGTGCATGCCTGAGGTGTTCGTATTCGGGAGATACCGGGATCCGGTGGAGCGGACCGGGGTTGCCAGAGTCACCGGAACAACCTTAAAGCGGGCACATGACGTGACCCTCGGCTCAGCTATTTCCGGCCTAGTGTCATCTGATAAGATCTCCGCCTCCTCACTGTGTCTTAGCTATATAGAGTCTTGTTCATCAATCCACTCGATAACTACTCTTATCTTCTGAATACTTGACAGAAATGAAATCCTCTCTGTTGCTGCTCTGCAGCCAAATTTCGGCTGCCTTTGCTACTCCCTTAGTGCTCCCTGACAATGCGCTCGTGGAACAGGCGTTTTTGAGTGATGATGCTCAGGGAACGTCTGCTCCTGCGACCAACCCCCACCAGGATGCCATTTACATCGACCAGAGCTCCTCTGGCAGTGAGGTTGAGCCAATGACCCGCCCGTCCTGGTTTACTTCTGTCCTCATGGCCCGTCGTCTCCTGGCCCTCTCAACCAGCGGTGTCGCCTCAACGGTCTTCCCCAGCTCCTTACCTCCCGGTCACACCCCACCCTCCGTCGCAGGCCACTCGATCGGTCTACGCGAATACTTTGCCGACTGCAATGAAGCTCTGCCATCCTCCTACAAATATGCCAACAACGGAGACGGCAACCCGACTCTCCTCGCTCTCAAGGTCGCAACAACCTTCCGCAACACCGCTGCTGGATCGAACATCTCCCTCTCCCTCGACTGGTGGGACCACATCAACGACACCGAACCGATCTACCCCGATTTCCCGCTGAGTCCCGCCGGACTCCCCCGCGTCACGCTATTCGGATACATCGAGCCATTCCCCGAGCCGATCCCCGAGGATGTTGAAAGTGCATTGGAGAAGTGCTACTTGCGCGCGCATCCCGATGCGGAGGTGTGGTTGCCGCATAAACGGGGCTCGCCGCACGCGAGTTTCTGGGCGAGATTGGTGGTTACGGATGTCTACTGGATTGGGGGGTTTGGGGATGTGCAGCAGATTGGGTGGATGGATGTGAATGAGTGGGCGGGTGTGAGGAGGAAGGGAAGTGAGGAGGGTGCTGGAGATGGTAGGGGTTGGGAGGATGTGAGATTGCCGGGGGAGAGGCAGTAATTTGTACATGAAAGGTACAAAGTACGAGGACTTATGAGACATGAATGCATTATCTTATCGCTGTGGTCTAACTTCTCGTGACTCTCAGTGGTTGTTGTTTATCTAATATCTAATATGTTCAAGTGGCTTATCTTCAGCTGAACTCGGGGATTTATAGAGTTGGGTCGATGCTACGTTGTCGTAAATCCTCCTTGCATCATGACTACTTTCTTTCACTCATGAATTCAAGTGATCCTATATATATATATATATATACATTCACAATGAAGATAAAACGCCCTCGATTGCAAGTAGCCCGCCCCGAATCCACCTTTGCAGCAGGAAACGCACGATGGACGAACCTCGACCTAGACCCAGTCCCAAAACACCAACGCAACTGGGGTAGCATAAGCTTCATTGGTACTCCCCATACATCCAGGCATTCCAATCGATCATCCTAACAGAAGAAACAGCATACTGGATCTCCGACGCCTTCAACGTCAGCACCTGGCAATTCGCCAGCAGCATCCTCGCCGTAGGCCTCAACTACAAAGACGCCCTCATCATCGTCGCAATCGCCTTCTTCATCATCTCCATCGTCATCGCTGCTAACGGCGCCGTCGGCGCTATCTATCACGTGCCGTTTCCCGTGATCGCGCGCGCGAGCTGGGGGTTCTACGGGTCGTATATTGCTATTCTTTCGAGACTGGTGTTGGCGGTGGTTTGGTTCGCGATTCATAATGTGAATGGTGGGAATGCGGTGAGGGTTATGATTGGGGCTATTTGGCCTAGTTTTCTGGGGATTGGGAATGGGATTCCTGCCGGGCAGGGCATTACCACGCAGGGTATGGTGGGTTATATGATATATTGGATCGTGCAATTACCGTTGCTGTGTGTGCGGCCGGAGAAGGTACGGTGGTTGTTTGTGGTGAAGTCAGTGCTTGTGCCGATTGCATGGGTTGCTATACTTATCTGGGCGTTTGTCGCTGAAGGGGGTGGGAGTATGTTCCAGGAGACGTCAAGTTCGACTACAATCTCGGGATCGACGTATAGTTGGTTGTTCCTGGCGAATATGACCTCGATTCTGGGGAACTATGCAACGACCAGTGTCAATCAGTCGGATTTCTCGCGGTACTCGCGGGTGTCGGCGAAGTGGCAGTTGTTGTATGTGCCTATGTTGCCGATTGTGTTTACGTTTATCTCGTTCATTGGCATTGCCGCGTCGTCTGCTGGTCAGGCGCGGTATTATGGTGGCACTGGTGAGATCCCCTGGGATCCGACAGTGCTCATTAGCAACTGGTCCAGCCGGGCTTGTCGATTTTTTGCAGCTGCGAGTTTCGTCCTCGCTTCGTTGGGTGTGAATATCTCGGCAAACTCCATCTCAGCAGCAAATGACCTCGCCGCGCTGGCACCACGATACTTCAATATTCGTCGGGGTCAATTACTCTGCGCGTTGTTGTCATGGTGTCTCGTGCCGTGGAAGATCCTCGCGTCCGCGGAGAGTTTCCTCAACTTCATGTCTGCATACGCTATCTTCCTCGCGCCGGTAGCGGCCATCATGTTATGCGATTACTGGGTCGTCAAGCATCGGAAGTACGATACGCTCGCGCTGTATCAGCCGTTTAACCAAACGTATCGGTATTCGTTCGCACGTGTGATAGCTGGGAAAGAGGTTAGTGTTTGGGGGGTTAACTGGAGAGCCATTGTTGCGTTTTTGGCGGGTGTGGTGCCGAGTTTACCGGGGTTGATTCATTCTGTTAATAGCTCTGTTGAGGTTGGGGTGGGGATGAGGCCGTATCAGTTTGGGTGGTTTCTGGGCTTTGTTGGCGCGAGTGGTGTGTATGTGGGATTGTCGTGGTGGTTTCCGGCGAGGGAGACGGTTGTGCAGAGGGCTGTTCTTGCAGACGAAATATACGAGAATAGGGTTCTAACGGGGCTGGGCATTGAGGAGCTTGAAAGGGACGAGTATAAAGGGTTTAAAGTATAACAGTCTGGGTATTATGTCCATAAATGTACAATCAAACACTGGCAACAGCCTCTTTTAGCACTTTGCTTGCACCCGACGACGCGCGACCAACCTCACCACCTTCTTGCCGCGCATTTTCCAGTCCCCGCTGCACAGCGGGCATAAACCGATTCGCAAACACGCGGTACCGGTCCTCCCGCGTCTCATACATTTCCCCTTCTTCATCGCGCGGCTGTCCGAACAAATTCAGATATGCATACGGCACCGACGCACCGGGGATCATATGCTGCTCCGTCTGACACAGCGGAAAGCCCCATGCCTCACCAACCTCATCCTCGGATGAATTAGATCGCACATCAATACCCTCGTCAGCATCACACAACCCCGCATCCAGAAACCCCCCAAACGCTCCTAACACCTTAATCATAGCCTTCCCCTGACTCCCCGCCTTCCCAAACGACGCGCGGTTCGCAGACCACTTTGCCGACTCCTCCGTGTGCCAACCGAGCACAGACAAGAAGCAATTCAACGTCTTAATCCACCCCCCGGCGCAGGATACCACCTCACCTCCCGCAACCTCGACAAGCCACGCTAACACCTCAACAGCAGACACCCGGACGTCAACTGCTAAATGCGTCATCCCCGCACGAATATACGGCATCATCTGCGAGACATGGTCCTCGATATCCCTCGCCGGCAAGGCGCGGAGGAGCTTGAGCAGCTGCGTGCGCACGCTGTTGCTTGCATCCAAGACCAAGGGGAGTAAGTTGGGGAGAATCACGCTTACTGGTTGTGGGAGGGGAGAGTCCACGGGCCGCGAGGTGATGGCGGTGGTTAGGTGCGAGAGGGATTCGCGGCGTTGGGTGTCGGATTTGGAGGTTAGTAGGGAGAGGTGGTGAGTGAATTGGGTGTTGCTGGAGGGGGCGGAGAGGCGGAGGGATTGTTGGTTTAGGGTGATTGCTGGCCCTTGTTTTAACAGTCATTCATTATACTGGTGTGTGTAGGCTTACATTTTGACTGAAAACTGGTGTCTGTAAAGTTGTCTGGCTTGGGCCTTGCCTTGCCGACTTTGAGTTTGGGTTTCTGCGCATGTTAGTATCTGTTTAATCTTTATGATTGAGAGACGTACTTGGAAGTCCTTTTGCTTATCCTTTCTCTTTTTACTGCTGGATCCCATTTTTGCGTTGCTTGTTGGTCGTTCGTTGGCTGCGTCTACTTGGTTGTAGAGAGGAATTTTATACTCACGTGACTCACGTGACGCGCTTTCCTGATTGGGATGAGACTAGTATAGACAAGAGACTACAATTCAGGAGACGACATCTCAGAACCAGCATACACATTACTGGATATTCTTACTATTATTACTTATTGTTAGATATCAACACTGGGTTAAGCTTAATGACAGCCCAATGATATTGCATTTCCAGACCACGATCCGAGTCGACCAGACCTATTGAAAAGGACTCTCCTCTCCTCTACGGCATTGACTCGTACAATTACCAGCAACGCTGGACAGAATGGTCTTCGACGCCTTCCTATCATTCCGAGTCCCTGCTGGACCCCCCAAGGACCAGGGACAACCAGATCAACCACAAAAACAACACCCAAACCCAACCCCAAAGCAAAGAACAAAACCAACCCTACTAAACATAACAGAACTCCCCCCCTGATACGACCCAAACCCCTACATCTACACCTCCTACCGTTCCCTCACCAACTCCTGGCCACGCTCGCTACACAGCTGGACATACCTCCACAACGAAACAACAAACATCTTCTCGCACCTGATTCCCGCCGTCATACTCTTGTTCAGTCATGGATGGTTATACGAGTATCTCCATGCCAGACACGCACATCTCACGCATTTCGATTGGACCGTTATCTCGACGCAGTTACTCTCCGGAGTTATTTGCCTGCTTGTCTCGGCGGTGTATCACACGGGACTTAATCATTCAGAGGGTGTGGCGGGTAACTGGTTGAGGTGTGATTATGCGGGGATTATGGAGTGTATGGTGGGGTGTTTTGGGAGTGGGTTGCATTTTGGGTTTTATTGTTGCCCTGGGGTTAAGTGGTTTTATTGGGGGGTGGTATGCATGCCTCCTATACCCTGGATATGAGTGTGCGTGTGTGTGTGTGTGTGTGCGTGAGAGTGACTAACTGGGTAGATTGGCGTGTTATCCTCGATGAACGCTGTGTTTCTGTTGAATCCGAGGTTCAGTGGCCCGAAATGGCGTCGCGTGAGGTTGGGTAGTTTCATTGGCACAGGGTTATCTGCTTTTGTGCCGATAGCTCATGCATGGGTTCTCTGGGGACCAGTGTATCTCTGGAACGTGGGAGTACCTTATTACCTTCTCGAGGGATTGTTGTTGCTCATAGGCTGTTGGTTTTGGGAGGTACGTCTTTACTACCTACCCTCAGCATCTAATACTCACGGTGTTGACTATAGAGAAGATACCCCGAATCCAAATACCCCGGCAAATTCGACATCTGGGGCCACTCGCACACAACATGGCACGTCTTCGTTACACTCGCGATCCTAGCACATATCGCCGGTCTACTGAGTGCGATGGATTATATCTATTCCCAAGGATGCTTTATTCCTACCTAGCACTAATTAACTAGATCCTGGCAGACACATCAAGTTAGTTGTCCACAACCAACTCAACCCTAAAGAAGGGGAGAACAAACCACGCGACCCACCCCCCAGCGCCTTCGCAACCATCTCCTGCGCAGACTGCAACATGCCCTTATCCTCCTGTTTCTGCGCCTGCACGTCGCTCCAGCCCTCGCCGACATCCACGCCGCTGCCTTCGCCGTGAGCACGGCTGGTAGAGGGTGTATCGGACATACGGCGGGTGGTTGGCGTTGTATCGCCTGTTTTGTCAGCATTTCTTTCCGTATTGAATGCTGGAAGGAAGGAAAGGTACCCGGCTGCAAAGGCGCGGCGATACGCTCCGCGACGCTGCTGGCGGATTGGCGTGCTTTGGAGGCCATGCTTTCGGGCTGCATGGTTGGGGTTATGGGATCAGATGCCTCTGCACGGAGGAGTGAGTATCATTTTTGTCTTGTTAAGAGGGATAGGGATGAGTGGCGGTGGTTACCCTCCGGAGATTGATTGTCGCCCTGTACATATTAGTCGTGGCTCTATTGAGAGCGAGTGACTTACCATCATTCCAGGCATGGTGTTGTGGTATCGTTTATTGTGGTAAAGTCCTAGATATTGTCAGGTTTATTGTTACTCGAGGAAAGAATAAGTAGAGACACTACGGAACCCTACTCCGGTTAGGTCATTCTCCCGTCAACCAGCGTAACTACGGATCAAAAGTAAGTAACTGATTAATGCATTCATAGAACATCAAAGAAAACCCGAATAAATCAAATAGAAATGCGCACTTCTGCCCGGCCGTTGCCTTAACATGACACGTAAACACATAAACACATAAAAATCAAAGCGAAAAAAACAGAAACAAGGCTAGCCGGACAGACGCGATTGTATCAATCAAAGCACAGAAACACAAAAAAAAAAAAAAAAAAAAAAAAAAAAGAAAAAAAAAAAAAAAAAAAAAACAGAACCACACAACCACACAAGCTCAAACGCAAAACACCTAGCAACCGTTCTAACAGCCTGACCGTATATCATTAACCACCAGACATGGACACATCCTGGATCAGGTGGCGGCCGACTGATCGCTATCCCATAAACTATAGCATTTTAATAATAGGAAACCTGACCAGTTTTAATCCATATCGTAGCAGCGCAGTTGTGCACCCAACACCGTGCTCAAATTGTCAAAAGTCCGTCCCAGAATCGGCATAGGTCGTGTCTATCGTGATTGGTATGAAGAATGAAAGGAAATGGAGAAAAACGAATAAGGAAAGAGATGCAGCATCTCTGCTTACAAACTCATGGTCAACCACTCCCATTCTTGACTTGCTCCCTGTCCACCAGCAATGCTATGGTTTGCCGGGTTGGCCGCTGCAGGTGGCATGGCAGGGGCCAATGGTATCACCTTGGACCGATTCGCGGCGGTGGACTTGTCTTCTGTGGCCTCCACGTCAGTGGCCTTTTCCAGCCGTCGTTGACGCTTCGGTGCCACTTGCACGGCGCTTCGTGCTTGTCCAATTCCTGATCCAGAGGTCGAGGTCGAGGTCGAGGTCGAGGCCGAGGCTGCCTTTGGTGGTGCAGCCGCAATGGGCACGACGCCGGATTTGGCCATCGCATTGGTACTCCGACTTGCCGGGGTGTTGTTTCCCTGGATGGCCGGGGGAGACTCCGAAATAGTCGTCGTGGCTGTCTGCGGACGACTCGCGGTGGCTGCTGCCATAGACGCCTGCTGCACCGAATTCTTGCGCGAAGACTTCTTCGAACGCGAGGTGCCCACCGCCAGAGTGTTGGCACTGCTGCGGTTGCGCTTCTTGATAACGTCAGTCTTGAGCGACAACGGCCGGACCACACCGTGCAGCTTCAGGAACAAGCCACAGGCATTGCAGAGAGGCTGACCCTCCGGGTTACGCCGCCACAAAGGAGTCGTCTGGGTAAAGCAGTTGGTACACGTCGTAGGGCCAGTGCTGCCCTGTTCGCCATTCTTGGGGCTGGCCGGTCGCGATGGGGCAGCACTGTTGAGACCCGACTCGGGCGGCGTGTTGGGAGAGGGCTGCTGCGTATTGTTGTTCTGCATACTCTGGCGCAGCAGCTGAGTAGCGTTGGGAGTGGATGCCGTGCGGGCAATCTTCTGACGTCGGGGATCCTGTTCACGGTTCCGCACCTCACTGACCGACGCCGCAGATCCATGTGTGCGATTCAGACTGTTCCAGTCATTCGAGTCCATCATGTCGGGCGATCCGATCGTGATGTGCCTGCGGTGCTGACCAAATCCGGGCATCGAATGGAAGGAGTCCGGGATCTGCGCCTCCCAGTTCATGGCGGAATCTCCGTCGTCATCTTCATCTTGCTCGTCCATCGAGTCAGCCGGCATGGCCAACCCGCCGTGCTCGGAGAAAGCGTGTGCATCGTCCTCATTGTCCGATTCCCCGCCAAAGGGGAACATTCCCGAGTTGGAGTTGTTGGTGTTGGGGTAGTCCGTTGTCCCCAGCACGTGCGAAGGGTTGATATGTTGCTGGGTCCGGAAGCCAGACGACAATCCACCAACCTGTCCCATGCTATGTTGTTGTTGTTGTTGTTGTTGTTGTTGTTGCTGTTGCTGCTGGCGGGAATCGCGGTTCCCATTGTACATATACCGGGGATGCAGCGAGGCGGACAGGTTCGACGATCGCTGGGCGAGGTAATTGGGAACACGACGCTGCGTGCGGGAATCGGCCGTGGGCAAGTCGAAATACATCGACTGCTCGTTTTCATACAAGGCCTGCGGAGTGGACACAGTCGACTGATACCCGGACGGGGGTGGAGAGAAGAGTTCGGTGGAGTTGAGCGAGGAGGCCAAGGGCGTGTGAGCGTAGAGGTTGGCGAACGGGTTACCCGACGTCATCGGAGAGTCGTGGGGGGAGAAGGTGAAATGAGACTGGTATGGACCGGCAGAGTTCAAGATCGGATCATCCAAGCCAAAAGTATCCAGGCCAAACGGGAGAGACGCATGGGGATTGTTGTTGTGGTTATGGTTGTTTCTGTTGTTATGGTGACGGTTACCATTGTTGGGATGGTGAAGGCCAAATGCCGACGACGACGCATCCAAGGAATAATCGGGAACACCGGACGACAGATCGGGATCGTGGGCCAGCATGCTGTTCGAAATGGGCGGTACCAATGGCGACGATTCAGCCGGTCGCTTGCGAGTAGGAACCTGGAAACTGGCCAAGAACTGACGGTCGTCAATGCTAGTCTTCCGCACCCGACGTTGGACATAGCCAAATTCATTATTCCTGCGCTGTTCTTGGGGCGGATGGGGAAACGAGGCGGGGACGGGCTCCTCGGAGTCGGGATGACTGCGATGCTTGATAGGGATGGCTGATGCGTGGGACTTGTCACCCTCGGGGGGTGATAACGAGGGTTCCACAGGGGACTCGAAGGGGACGATGAAATCATCGAGATTCATGGGATCGGAGGTGTCCTCGGTGGGGGCGGTGGTGGTGGTCGTGGCCGAAGTGCTGGGAGCGGTGTAGGTTCGGTTGGAATGGCGCAGTTGGGCGATGCCACTACCGGTACTAGATTAGTTAGAACGTTGTACAGAGTAGATCTGGAAAGAGAACATACGATTGGCGTTGTTCACGCTCCTTGCGTTTGAGATTCATGGTCATCATCCGCCAAGTGAGATTCTCCATGCGCTCCTGGTTGGGCAGCTGGGCCTTTGTTCTCGAATATAACCTCCAAATCTGAGTGGCTAGGGGGTCCTTCTTCTGCATCTCGTCGGGGCCCTCCGGATCAGGTCGTATGGTGCCACTCCCCCATTCAGGAAAGAGGGAGTCTTTGAGTAAATCCCCATGGTGGGAAGAGTCTCGGGGACTGAAGGGAGGAAGGCCATAAGGGAAATCATCGTAGAAGTTGGTGGAGGAAGTCGAGAAACGGTCAACGTCCGAGGTATCTAAGCCAGCCAAGCCAGCGGATTGATTCGGTCGCACATCCCCATGTCCTCCGCCATGGTCCATGCCAGACATGGCTTTTTTTAAATATAAGCCGATTGGAAGAAAGGACCGAGAGAGGAGAGATTGTAAGAGAGAGATAAAAGATAAGAAAGAGAAGATAAGACGGGGAAAAGAGAAACGAGAGGGGAAATGAGGAGAGAGAGAGAGAGAGGAGAGGAGAGGAGAAGACGGAAAGTGAGAGTGTTGGACGGTTGATAAGCAGCTGCAGGCAAGAGGAGACGGTCAAATTCTCGTACCCGCCGTAGACGAAGCAGTTCAAGGCCAATGATGCAGGTGCACCTATAATAATAAAAATAAATTAAGAACAAGGCCTTTAACGCTTGGACTTGGTGTGTGCAGGATATCTGTATGTGGTGGTAGGTATGTGCTCTGCCTTGTATGGATCGTCGACCGGGGGGGGGGGAGGAAGAAGAGGAGCGAGTCACGACGCTGGAAAAAAAGAAACAATTCTGAATGGACGAGAGACAGAGTCAGATTGAGCAGAGAAGGCAAAAGGAAGAAAAGAACATGCAGGATTGTCCGGGGGGCTTACTCTGTCTGTTCGTACTGGAAGAGGAAGATCGGGTCTGAGCGTGGATTCAGTGTCTGTGATTGCCTGGGGGCCTAGACCCTCCAGACGCACATATCCTGATAGATGATAACAGTGATTGTGGTGGTGTAGTAGTGGTTGTAGTAGTGGTGGTAGAGGTAGAGGTAGAGGTAGTGGTAGTGGTAGTGGTAGTGGTAGTGGTGGTGATGGAGAAGGCTGTAATCCGCGAACGGTGACAGGCGGAATGCGGTCAGAGAGGCAGAAAAGAAAGGAAACAAAAGTTGAATTGACTCGAGGAGCAGAGGAGCAGAGAGAAAAGAAATACCAGTAGAGAGACGAATTTTACACTCCCGCCGTAAGAGAATAAACTACTACTTTATGCACTACTAATCAGATTATTCCTGTTAAAAATGGCACTAATAATGATATTAACAAGCTTGTCTAACTTGCATACAGTGGACCTGGGGTTGTGGCCTGCATTGGTTAGTTTTGTTTCTTTGCTTTTCTTTCTTTCTTTCTTTTTTTTTTTTTCTTATGCTGCTCTACAATTGGAGAGTTTATTCAGCTATGATTTGTGTTATTACCAATTCGGACTTATCCTGTGAACTCTGCGCATACAGAGTTCCCTACAGAGTTCCCTACAGAGTACATCCCGGCCGAATAACAAAAGTACAAGTACATACATATAGTCTAGACTAGATATAAACAGCACCGGCTCAGTCCTCCCCGAGAGATCGGGCCGACCTCGACGCACCGAGTAGCGGAACAAACCGTTTAAGTTGTGTCAGTATACTACTAGCAGTATACTTCGTAGTAGTGGTCCTATTCTACCCGACGGCCCAAACATCCGGACCAGAACCAGATGCGGGGTCTGACTCGATGACTTGAATGGTGGACCGCGAAAATGAGATAAGAAAAGATAAGCTGATAAGCTGCCATCACTAATAGTCCTTGTCATGCATATATTTGCTTTTACATACTATACAGAGTACTAACTAGTACTTTGTTATGTGAAACTGTTATAGGTACGGGATATTCTGTACAGTGCTCCTAATAGGAATTGTTCGTGTGAGCCTTAATGGCAATGACAGGCAATGTCTACTGGGCAATGAACGGAGTACGGAGGGCTCCGTACTCCGTCGTATCCGTAGTAGAGGCACACGAGTCCATACTCGTACTTTGAAACATCACATGACAGTATTCTGTAACTACCGCTTGGCACATGTGCCTGTGCATCCTGATAACATAACCCTGGATACCCAGAGTCCGGGGTACATCAATCTCCAGCCCATTGGCTGGTGTTATCAACCTCGTGTCAGATATAAGCTCCGATTGTCTACCTGCAAGATCTATGTACAGTTCATCGTGCATCCTATTCTTGAAAGCCAAGTCCATCATTGTATCATTGTTTGTTCACTCCATCAACGGCGCAGTGTCATTGGCTTAGAAAAGCGACGCGCTGCTGACCGGAGTCGAGCTAACTGGAGTCGAGCTGGCCGGAGTCGAGCTGGGCGTCGGGGTAACAGACACAGTCGGCACGCTAGAGAAACCAGAGCTACTGGCAGCAACCGAAGACGACGAGGTGGAACTCAACGGAGTACAAGCGTCGTCCTTGCCATCAACAGGAGGTCCCCTGCCGGGGATCTCGCACGGAGCGGGAGGGCCTCTTCCAGGGACCTCGCCGGGAGAAGGGGGTCCTCTACCAGGGTTGCCGGGCTGGCCAAGCTGGCGCTTGTCGAAAATGCCAGTGGGACGCTGGGGGATGCCAGAGGAGAAGACGGGAGTAGGCAAGTCGGAAGAAGCAGGAGGTCCTCGTCCAGGGTTGCCGAGCTGACCAAGCTGAGGGAGGGCGGTAGCGCAGCCCAAGAAAGCAGTGAGAGCAAAAACAGTGAGCTTCATATTGGAGGTATGAATAACACAAATTTGAGAGAAAGTTGGTTGAGCAGAAAGACCCAGACGTCCGGAGAGACGGCCTTTATAACTACCAGACCGTGGACCGTGGGGGCATCAGTGACGCATGGAGATCAACCAGGACCACCACGTACGGAGTCCTCCATGCTCGCACTGACAACCCGGTTCCTGAGCCGATGGATACCGCCAAAGGAAACGATAAACCCTTCTGCATCATCATCCTGCCGCTGTCGCCGAAAGCACACTCGTTGAAGCTTCCTGCGATGGATAAGTCGAGACCATCTCTCTCAAGGATCATCCAGTGAGCTTTATTGACTTCTGACCTGTGTAGCAGCCCAGTCTCTCTTCGCCAATGAATGTGCGTTGTTGATAGCGTGGCGGGTGTCGCCCCTCTGCTTGAAGACTGCAGTGACTGTATCCTGCAGGGGTCATTGTGGGGTGGTGGCTGAGGTCTGTTCTCATTCATCCAGCCGGAACTATGCTTTTGTCATTGTTTCTGGACACGGGAGGGTTATGGTGATCCATCACCCGGGAGGTAAGATCCACGACGCCAGTCCCTGGTACTCGATGTTTAGAAACAAGTACCTCTTATCCCAACAAAAAGACATCCAGGCCGCTCACTTTATCATGGAGATGTATCGAGAACGACAAAGCATTGTCCTGGTACAGAGTAGAGGTGCTGCAAGACGTTGAAGTACGATGAAAAACGCACGGCCGAGGTCTGGGCACCGGGAAATAACCCCGGGAGTGAAACTAATTGGTACCTGAGGCAGCCCATCCCACATTCCGATATCGTACAGAGTAGTTGTACTTGATGTACTCTAATCGTATAGAAACCCCTGTAGAGTGGACTGCAAGATACATATATCTGGACATGCTAGCATCGCCATGTCCATTGACACTCCCAATGTACCGTGACGAATTCATCCGGTCCAAAACTCTTGTCAGTGAGGATCTTGCTTGGCGAAAGTTGAGTTGTGGGATGTCGTCGTCAGTGAATGGGAGATTATCTGGTACTGTTTGTTTCAGCAGTGAAGTGCTTCTGCCGTCCTGTCCTCTGTGAAGCATGAGTTTCAGAGCGATAGAATATGATTATGAATGTTAGGGAAACATGAAAAAGTGGCACCTTGTTTGAATGCCTTTGTAGAGCACCAGGATGGCCCGAGTACAGTATGGTATAAACGCTAGGTAGTGTACGAGTCTTGGGACCAACTATCTGAAAGGGGAAAAATGAAATGAAAGAGATAGACTTCCGGAAAAGACTTGTACCCAATTCCAGAAAATACCAGAAGCCAATGACAACAACCGTTTCTTTCCCGAACTCTTCCTTGACACAAAGACGGCGACAATACCCCATTCGAACAATCCGATGACGTGCTTACTAGTCTGGGGTGATCTCCCCGGATCTCAGATCTTGTTATCAATCAGATGTAGACTGTGACTGTCACATGAATTCTTGTCTCGATACTCTATATTGAACGACCGACTATGTATATACAAATTTAGGCTTTTGGTGCAAACAAATTGACAAGAATAATATTATATTGGAGCGCCGTTCGAACCACTCACGCTCTCGATATCACGTAGCTCGTAATCGAGTTGAACCCGGAAATAGTAATAAAAGAAAGCAAGTCTAGCCCAGTATGCATGCAAATGGACCCGTCCATGCAGGGAAAAAAA